>NC_034605.1:675175-699541 GCF_900095145.1 Mus pahari | reverse complement strand
ACACACACACACACACACACACACACACACACACACACACACACACACCGTCACTAACCCGGAATTGGGCTATATCCTGAGCTCTATCTACGGCTCCAGAACAATATTTCATCAAGTGTCTGGTAACCCCTGGCCCAGTAAAGTTAGTAAATATTGACCCTTCAGGACATGAACTCTGTATTCAGCAGCAGCTGCCGACTTCCAGATTAATTCTAGAGGAAAATTTAAGCAGCTTCAGACTCGGCAAAGACATAAGAAAAACAGCTGATCAATTTAGGATTACTAACCCTGACTTGTATTATTTATTTACAAACTAACAATACTAGTAATAAGGGGATATAGTGTGAGAATGGGGGTCTTTTCCTCTCCCTGTTTATATTTTTCTTTGCTTTGACTACTTCATCTTGTTGTTGCAGTAATGTAGCAGAGCTTTGTGAGACAAACTCTGAGATTGCATAATGATGTAGCAATAATAACATTACCAGATACCTACTCTGTTCCAGACACACCTCTCATTTTTAGTTCACTGTTTATCTTTTACGGTGCCTAACACGGCACTTCCCATAGAGTCTGCTTGTTTTCCGCACTCCTACCTGATCAGGTAGGTCTTATTATAGAGCTGAACTTTCCCAGTGAGACAAGTACACTTGAAGTGGGCGATGGATCGGGAAATGTCTGTCAGGGAAAAACATGTCCTATCTCTTGTATGTTACTTTTCACTGCTGATGCTCGTTAGCACTGTGTTCATTAGCAAAGTTAATCCTACAGGAGACAGAGTTTTCTTCTACATTAGAAGCCAGGAAAGGGGAGGATGTTGTTTTGGTTTCCCTTCTCACTTGCTCTCTAGCCTTCAATGCATCACTTGATTTCACTATGACTCAGTTTCTTATTCTGTAAAGTAAAAGTTACACCTGTCCCACCCTATGTCAGGGGATTTTAATGACATATCCAGGTAAGAGGATTATGAAGACATTTAGAAGATGCAGGTGCAGGTGCAGGGATGATTATGGTTTTCGTTTTTGTTTTGTTTTGTTTTGTTTTGTTTTTGTAAAATACAGAAACCACCCTCTCTCTGTGTAACAGACAGGAGTTTTTCTTTGTGTTCCCACTAGCTCATCATCTTCATACCCACATCTTCAAAGCAGAGAACAAACTTCTTGCTAATTATAGGATGATTTTATATATATGAAGGATGTCTGCTCTAGTAGATACTCAGGAAATGCTAACGCCCTTCGTTTGTGTGACCGAACATAGGAAGCAAAGCCTGGTCCACATCTGTCAAGTGTTACAGGGAGTCCATTTACCGTGCCTTAAAAGTAATAATCAGCTATGAACTTTCGGTGTAGAACTAGATACACAGTCAGAAATACAACATAGGGTGGGAGGAGGGAACTGTGGAACCTGGGGAGATAGTTCCAAGGGGGAGATGTCTGACCCCCCCCCTGAGCTCCATCCCCAGAACCCACATAACAGCCTGGATGTAGTACTGTGCATCTGTAATCCCAGCACCCCTATGACGTAATACTGTGCATCTGTAATCCCAGCACCCCTATGATGTAGTACTGTGCATCTATAATCCCAGCACCCCTATGATAACAGGAAGCCAAGACAGGAGAATCGCTCAGAAGCTAACAGGTCAGATATCCTGGTGAACACAGTCACAAAAACAAGAGAGACAGATTTTTAAAATGAGGCAGAAAGGTAAGAACCATAATCCCAAATGCCCTTTGACCTCTATATACACATGTGCATGCCCTGCACTTAAATATATATCACGTACTCACGTGCACACAAGTATACCATATATATATATATATAGCATACATGTATACACACAAATAACATAGAAACATATTGCACATACAATTCACAAACACATATAGACCATATACTCATGGAAGAAAGGAAGGAAGGAAGGAAGGAAGGAAGGAAGGAAGGAAGGAAGGAAGGAAGGATGAAGGGAGGGAGGATGAAGGGAGGTAGGGAGGGAGAGAGGGAAGGGAGGGAGGAAGGAAGGAAAGTGGATGATAGATAGATAGATAGATAGATAGATAGATAGATAGATAGATAGATAGATAGATAGATAGATAGATGAAAGAGAAAGAAGTTTAGCTAAGCCAGAGTCCCAGCCTCAGGATTCAGGAGATAGGAAATCTTTTGGGAGGTGAGGCCTCACTGCCATTTCTGCCCTGGGGCACAAGGCATCTCCTTGGCTAGAGACCACCTTCATCAGCTGCCACATAGTCTTCACATCCTGAATCTTCACATGATCATGAGGCAGAGACCAAGTGAGCAAGTCTGAAATGACCTCCCCCAAGGCTTGTCACCTGGACATCAACATCAGCCTCCCTTTAGGCTAAGCAGACCTGAAAGGGGACACAGTCGAGGTGTCTGACTTGGTCTTTTTCCCCATGTATTTTTCATTCATTGATAATTTTTTTAACCCTTTCTTTTCTTTTTCTTTTCACTGGCTTTCTGTGACTGTGGCTATGACTGTGACTGAGCCGTGCACTGGAAAGACACCACCACCCCTATGAGAGATACAGCTAAAGAGGGAAGGGCTTGTCACTGGGGGATTAGCTGCTCAGATACATTTATTCTTCCTTTTTTTCACGAGAGGAAAAGTATGTGGGGTGGTTGGGGGAAAGCGTAGCTTAAACAGTAACAATTCAAACCCCACCCTGAGCTAGGAGTCATTCTCTACTTTTTCCAGGTCCCAGATAAATGACTTCTGCTTTCTGTCACTTACGCTGACATATGTCACACTGATTAAAAACACTCTAGGAGGGTGAAAACAGGACATCATGAGGCAGGGGGGTTACTGTTTTTTATCTTGATTAATGAGAAGATAATAACAAGAGCTGGACTCACAGAGTTAGAAATGAAGTCTTTTACCAACAATACAGACATAAGGCTCACACCTCTCTTCCTACTTCAGTTTGTTGGACCACTCTCAAAGAAAGGAGGTTTTACTCTAAATCACCACCATCACCTTTGCTAAGGAAGTGGGATGAATGAAAGAGACGCTTAACCTGCCTGACTTGCATGTAGATACACAGCATATTGTCTGTTTGGAACTGAGATCTCTCCAAGGTTACGAACGGACGCGAATGAGGACATGACCCTCCTAGATACAGTTGAGGAGAAGGTATTTGTTGTAGATATGAAGAAGAGGACAACCAGAAGCATCTGGAAGGTCCCAGAGCAAGGAAAGAAAAATAGCAAATCGAACATAGCTAGCAAACCTGAACAGGGCCATGAGAGGAGTGAGAGGGCAAAGAGTGAAAGAAAAAGAAGAGAGAGAGAGAGAGAGAGAGAGAGAGAGAGAGACAGAGGGAATCCTCTAGGCTTTAGGGTAGGATGCGGGGCAAGAAGTGCTGGGAGTATTTTGTTCCTTATTCTAAGGAGGAATGAAGACAAAATTTAGAGCTAAGATGAAAGGATGGACTATCCAGAGACTACCCCATCCGGGAAGTCATCCCATCATCAGCCACCAAACCTAGATACTAATGCTCATGCCAGCAAGATTCTGCTGAAGGGACCCTGATATTGCGGCCTCTTGTGAGGCTATGCCAGTGCCTGGCAAACACTGAAGTGGATGCTCACAGCCAGCTATTGGATGGAACACAAGGCTCCCAATGGAGGAGCTAGAGAAAGTACCCAAGGAGCTGAAGGGGGCTGCAACCCTGTAGGTGGAACAACAATATGAACTAACCAGTACCCCCTGAGCTNGTGTCTCTAGCTGCATATGTAGCAGAAGATGGCCTAATCGGCCATCACTGGGAATAGAGGCCCCTTGGTCTTGCAAACTTTATATGACCCAGCACAAGGGAAGGCCTAGGCCAAGTAGTGGGAGTGGGTGGGTAAGGGAGCGGGGGGGGGGGTATAGGGAACTTTCGGGATAGCATTTGAAATGTAAATAAAGAAAATAATAATAATAATTTTAAAAAAAAAGAATGTTAAAAAAAAAAAAAAGAAGAAGTGCTGGGAGGAGCCACAGGTACTGAGCGATCCTAGAAAGGCCAATGATGTGTTTTTGGCATGCTAACAGACACATCAGTTAGTCATTTGTTTCTTTCGGACCTGACAACCAACTGTGATGTTTCATGTCCCACACCCTCACCCCACTAGACAATATAGAATCTCTCACTTAGGAGACACTCAACTACCAATACTTGCTGGTTGAAAGAGTGGATGGAGAGACCATATCTAAGGATATTAGCAGACAAGGATTCAGGATGCAATCAGTCTCAGTTATAACTAGCTACGTTCAACAGCAGAAGTTGTTAAGTGCTGGGCAGATACATAGCCATCTCTTGTGAGATCAGTGCTCTGTCGTGCAGTTGCTGTTTGAAAATAAAACAAGGAATTTCCTGTCAGCAGGGTAAGGTATGTGTTAGAGTTCTGTGCTGTTATAGAATGCTGGGGCTTCAGAAGGGACCAAACCAATGCCTCTGGTCAGGACTGTCTCTAGAACCCAAAGTAGTGCTGTAAACACTCTCTAGGAGGACATTTTATACTGTCCCATATATCTCATGCATATATATATATATATATATATATATATATATATATATATATATACTGATATAATTAAGGAATAAAAATATTTTTGGTATCAATAGAAAAATAGAATGTATGAGTGAGATAAGGATAGATCTTTTGGAGAGAACAAAAAAATATACTAAACCTTCTTAATAAATTTAGCCCTTCTTAATAAATTTAGCAAGTTTGGAAAATGTGCAAAAAATATTCCCGTGTAGGAAAGCTTTAAAGTTTTCTTGTCACCTCAGTCTTTTCCATTTTGTGTCAAAACTTAAAGAAAGGAAGGAAGGAAGGAAGGAAGGCCTGAGGTAATTGCAGTCTAACCAACAGCAAAACGGGCCCCAGATCACACAAGGAAACTGGACCCAAAGAGGAAGAAAGCCTTTGGCTTGGTGAACCTGAACCACCAGAATTTAACTGACTGGTCTTCCCTCAGAGCATGCGCAGTCACTCTGGTTGCTGGCAGGCGACTCAGGAGCTGGGGGGGGGGGGGATAAAAAGCCAGAGAAGTACTGGGCTAAGAGGTTTTCAGAGGCTGCTGTTGCTAGGGAACCACTTCCTCCTAGTTCTGAGGGCAGCTAACTCACGTTATTCGGAAGTCCCTAGAACAACCTTTCTTAGGCTTCACGGGGGGTGGGGGTGGGGGTGGGTGAGGTGGGGGTGGGGAACAGCTCTCAAAGCCCAGACGTCATGGTTACCGGGAGCCAAGCTTTTTCCGGCAGAAGCCAAAGAGCTAGAGGTGCTGGGGTGGAAGGAGAAATAAATGGGTGTCTTGCTTTTATGAAATCAGGAGACTGACTTGTTTCTGCCTTTACCTATCTGAGTGTGCTAGGTCCAGACAGTGACGCCCTCTTCCACAACTTTATGAAATGACAATGCTTTTTTTTCTTTTTTTCATCTTCAGATGCTCACAACTCCAACACAGTTGCTTCTAAAGAGCTGGCCGTGTTCCTTGTATTCAACGTCGCCATCCATTAAGACATACCAGGACTGGTTCAGCTTTGAGTTGGGTGCTCAGATGGAGAGAAAAATACAAAGATGAGATCTTTCCTTCACGATGTCTCCAGACCCTTTGTGAAAAGCTGTCCTTAGAGCAAAGTCATCCATCCTTCAGGAGAACTGTGACTATACACAGTAGGTCCTCCTGGCTGTCATCTGAAGCTCCTTCATAGAAGGGGAGGATTGGGAAGGTCATTAGAGCCTCACCTAAGATTCCATTCCTTCCTTCCTTCCTACACAACCCATCCGGCTGCACATGGCAGACTGAGTGTGGGAGATTTCCTTCTATACAACTATGGGGAAGCCACCATACATGCTGAGGTGAGATTTGGGGAGGGGGTGCAGCTGTTTGGGGGTTACCTGTTCTCCTATAAGTAACCCCTTACACATGCAAGTACACCCAGTAAAATCATTGGACTTTGGGAGGTGAAATCATTACTTTGATCCATCACTGGTCCCCTGTCTTGATTGAGTAAACATTTGTTTATATATCCCCCAGGAAGAGCTCACACAACAAGATACACAGTTAGGTGGGGCAGTGGTGGTGCACGCCTTTAATCCCAGCACTTGGAAGGCAAAGGCAGGCAGATTTCTGAGTCTGAGGCCAGCCTGGTCTACAGAGTGAGTTCCAGGACAGCCAGAGCTACACAGAGAAGCCCTGTCTTGAAAAACAAAACAACAGCAACAAAAAAAGATGCCCAGTTAGGATTGGTTTAGCTACCAGTAGAATTAACAAGAAGCAGAGGGGTGAATGAAATGTAAGTTTCAGTTTGCATTTCTTACACACAAGATAATACTATAAAAAGACAGACAGCAGTTGCCATTACTGCTTTCTGGTTATAAGAAAGGAAGATGTCTATACTTTTTCTTCTCCATCTTCAATACATGGGTTGATCTTTATGAGGTCCTGACATAGTCCCACCTGGCTGACAGGAAGGAGAATCTATGTGCCCTGGAGAAAGCATTCCAGAACCCTCAGGCAGACGCTACATTAAAGGCCTTCTAAGAACAATGTAAAATCTATTTAGGCATTATAAGATTTGTCGTATCTGAATATTCTTCCCTTTTCTTCAGTTTAAGCTTGTGAAACCTCATTACCATGAATGTGGAACATTAGACATTAGTTCATCTCTAACTCCTACGCTCATTTAGAAGCAGCATTCCCTGTCTACTTACCACGCTGGGAGCTAAAGTTATAAAGGTAAGCATGTGATGTGAACACTCATTTCCTCGACTGTGAGAAGCTGGGCCTCACTCATTGTTTGTATTCTGTAGTTTATATCACAGCTCCAAATTAAACCTTACGTTTTCACTTAATGTTAAATGGTTTTTTGTTCATGGGGGGTTTTTTTTGTGCTATGTTGATATACTATGATATGTTATGTTTTGATATGATGTTGTTTTGTTATATCACTATTTATTTCAGAATAGTGTATGCTTATAGGAAAAATGAAAATAGTATTAAAAATCAAAGAAGCTACATTCCTTTGCTTACTGTGCATCAGTCAAAATTTGGGAAAGGTTGGTTGTAAGTGGTAGGAACAGTAAAGAAAATGTCTGGCATTGTGGTGCATTGCAAAGTCCCCCAGTACATGAAAATCCAAGTATCTATGTGGTTCTTCTCTTAAGAATCTTCTCTTAATAACCAACATTTTATTGTCTGCATCTCCCATGTTTTCTCATAGCTATTTCTTGTACTTGCTGATATCGATATCACCTCCAAGTTAAAGAAGCCGTATTAGAATCCCTGTATCAGGATCTCCTCACAGAGGACAAATGAAGGCAAGTCTTGACAACTTGAGCTTGCGTATCATTGGCCTGCCCTCTTCTATGAAGGTGATAGGAATCTAGTTTTATAGATGAGACTGTAACCACACACAATGACATCAGTCTTCTATGGCTACAGAAGAGAAAAATATGAAGAAGAGTATGAATAATTGGCCCATCTCTGACACTGGAGATGGAACATATCCACAGTCATGTACTTCTGGAAGATACGGGCCATCCGGAAAGGAGTTATTGGGATAACTTCTTGCTTTATATTATATTATATTACATTATATTATATTACATTATCTCAGTGATACCAGAGAATCTGGCTTGGACTTTCCAGTCTGAGTGTAAGATTTTTATGGCTAAGTACATAGCAATGTGTGTAAGATTTATAAAAATAGGCAAAACTTGGACCCCAAAAGGTCAGTGATATGCCAGGCAGTGGTGGCATATCTCTTTAGTCCCATGCAGAGAGAAAAAGGCAAGTGTGTGTGTGGGGGGGGGCGTGTCTATTGCCTTTGCTTCTACCGAGGTAAATATTATTTCCTGATAAAGTCAGAGTTAAACACCTATTCAAGTCCATCAAAGCTAAGTGGAAAAGTGATATCTCATTTCTCTGCTTTATCTTCATCAAAGCATGACTTTGTTTGTCCGGAGAAGATTCCAAGAACCCGCTACACCTCAGAGTTCCCTCTTCGTGGGGGAAACTACAGGGTGAGGCTTTTTAAATGGCAGCAGACCTGAAGTCTCTGCTGATAACTTTGCTAAATCAGAGGCTTATAAAACTACCCTTCTTGACATGGCACTGATGAAACATTATCAAATCTGTCTAGATTACATACTGGGTTTGAAAGACTGTTAGAAAGGACAAGAATTAAAATGGCTTTGGACTTAATCAGGCCTGGGTTGTGTCCTAGATCCATCCTGTTCTTGCAATGAGACCTTGGATAAAGGACTTTTAAAGCTTGAGCTATCTGCAAAAGAGAAATAAAATACCCCTACCTGGGTTAATAAGAGGATGAGATGATCACTCTACCAAAGATATTTAGCAAGGTGCCTCGCACATCCTAAGGATTCCAGGAGTACTTTAGCTATTTGCTATTGTTGTACTATGGAGACTAGCTTGAGCACCAGATATCTTGTGTGCAGTCACAGTAAATCAGTTGTGATAATACGATCCTGAATGTGCTAAAAAATTAGCTGGTAGTTGACTTCAGGATACAATCAAGGGGCTAGCTGAGGAACTTGTAATCACTTTAAGAAATTCATGTAATTGTCCGTGTCTTCCTGTGTCATTGGAATAAACCACATACTACAGAAAAGGCATCTGTGAGAAGAATCCGTACAGAAAATATTAGGAAAGTTTATATAAAGTTCTAGATACATGAACTTTAAAGTTGCCAAGAGCAATGGCTTTAGATGAACATAGCATTAAGTATGTGAACCTGATGCCCCCCCCCCCCCGTCTTCACCCAGTACTGAGCAAATGCTCTGTAAATGCTTAGGGAACACATGGACAAATTAAATATGTGACCAAATGGACAGATGCCACCATATTAGAGTTAAGACAAATATTAAAACCAGACTTTGGTAAAATGTACCCCCACTTGTTGAGTCTTTGACTCCATAGCTTGGAGAAAGCCAAGGGCAGTTTGTCCCTTTTGTCTCCTTCTCCTTAGCTTAACAAGCTGAAATTTTCCATGATTCCTACACACACTGGAATCGTACTTGATCAAAACTCCATCTGCAAGGTGCCCGGCACATAGCCAGATGGGAAAATTCGCCTGAGGCAGTTTAACCTCATCAGCCTTTCCAAGCAAGAACAGAGGCAAGCAATTGTCACCCCAGTGCCCTCAACAGTACCCAGTAGCCTCTCCCTTCTCTAGAGAAGCCCAGGTCCCAGGCTATCGCTGGTGACAGCTACTGCAGCATCATGATAAAGCTGGTTATTGCCAATGGTCCGGCTGCACCACCCAGAACACGACTGCATTTCTTAGTGGTATCTTCAGAGTTGTGAAAGCTTTCATAACCTTCCATTACTGAAATCAGGAAGAGCCTTTACACAGTACAGTATTAGCCCCTTGTACCAAGTAACATACAACTGCAGGAAGCTGGGGAATTGTGCAAAGATCTCAGGCTTAGCTAAGCACTCACGGGCTTGGTGCTAGCATTTCCTCTCCCGTTTCCATAGCAACAGTCCCATACTATCTTCACAGATCCTTTGATAACAAAGCAGAAACTTTTACTAAAGGAGCGAAAACACTCAACACGGTTCACGAAACACGTGGGAAGAGTTTCTTCTTGCCTGAAAATGACATGGCAAATGACATGGCTTCTTATTTGTGCCTCTTCCTCAGCTCCTACTTCCTTTCACAACTTAAGTCCCTAAGCCTGGAGCTTAAGCTTCAGGGGCCCTCTGGGGCCTGGCAGGAGCCGGAGGGGCAGCTAGGGAGATAGCAGAACTGGGGTTTTCTTTAGGAACACAGGCCTGCTTCTTACTTCTTGCACTTTCTGTGGAAACTGGAGCCTGGAAACTAAGCTTTTTTTTTTTTTTTTTTTTTTAAAAACTATAAGCAAACAAAAATCTACAATTAAATGAATATGCCAGCGGGTGTCCGTCATGTAGTAAGGGACTCTTCTGGGGATTTCAGAATTATTTTCTATTTCCTCGGTGGCTATGAGGAAAATTAGACATGCATTTCCTGTACTTACTAATTATGGCCAGAATCTGTTAATTTGCTGACAGGAAAACATGATTTCAGAACAGGCTTTAACTAACACTTTGCTATGTTTTATGTTCTCTTTCAAATTTGTACGAGGGATAAGAAGTCAGAGGTGTTCCTTCCCAAGCTGACGTTTTGCTGATTTTTTTTCCTCAAGAAAAGTTTACACAGAGCCAGTGAGCAATTGAGATGAATACTGGGGCACAGGTTTAGTACTGGGGCACAGGTTTAGTACTCAAAATTAAACTACACCATGATTCAAATTTATTCAAAGTCAGATCAAGCATACTCAAATTGAGTCGAAATATGGCAACAGATATGCTTCAAGTCAGTGAAACTAAAGATGAATAAATATCACTTCTCTTTGCCAATCATCAAACAGCTAACTGATAGATCAACTAGAACATTGCAAGTGCAAAAGGCTACCAAGTATGAAAATTTGAGGCAAGCTATAATGCTGACCAATCAGGTATGAGTACTCTAAAGTACATACGTTAACTTATAGTTAAACCTGTTACATGTCACAATTTTCTTACAATTCAGCAGTTGTTGGTCTCAAGAAAACCTGGGACAGGTCTCACTCACTACCTGTGGCTCCATTCCAGGCACTTCTCACCCTATCCCCTACCCTAAACCTCTCCTTCCCACAGGCTGAGCTTCTATTTCCCTTCCCCTAACCTGATGCCGATATAACTCAGTCATTTAGGCTACGCCAGTCTCTTGGCCCGAGTCGCCTCTCTTGGTCATCAGCTCCTCCCCTGCTCTTCCTCCCCATGTCTCCTCTCATGGCCTGATTTACTCTGCCAGCCATGTTCAGTATGGACTCTTCCCTCTGCCTGTCTTCTCCCTCATATCTACAATAGAAATCTCCACACTGTAGGAAGAGTCGGGGCTTCCTCCTTCTCATCCTTCACTCCTCTGGTGCTGAGACCCGGGAGCGGTATGAAGGAGTCATTTTCCAAGGGACCAAGCTGCTGACTTGACTCTCCTAAGGTTCACAGGGACCATTTACTTCTGCTGCCTTCTGCTACCCATCACATTGGATTCCAAATCCTAGAGGCTGCCTCTTCAGCCGATTCTTCTCCCCACCTGCTCTAATCGCCTGCCTCTCTTTGCCTGTTCAGTAAGTTCTCTCTGCCTCCTGGACCCTGCTATACCTCCCAGTTACCCACCACTTGGCCGTCTCCCCGCTATACCCTCCAGAGCCCCACGACATGCTTGGCTCTCTACTTACTAAGACACCAATGTCTCTCTCTCTCTCTCTCTCTCTCTCTCTCTCTCTCTCTCTCTCTCTCTCTCTCGGAGCCCTCCCTCCCTTTCCCCAAAAGCCTCTCCCAGTCCAATTCTTCAGCTGTTTTCTCCCCTGTGGTTCTAACCACTCATCTCTCCTCCTCTACTAGGTAAATGTCACCACAGAACTGCCTGTTCTGTCTACTGTTATTACAAAAGCCCAGAATGTCCCAGAATGTTCTTCTCACCCTACTGGCACCCTATCAGGTAGACATAGACACCTCTCCTCTGTGATATGGGACTCAGTCAGCTTGGGGATACCCTGCATTGAAGTTCTTTCACCGGGACACTTACCCCTCTGATCCACCATGGCCTCTCCCAGCTCTCCTTCCTGAAAATTCCTCACTCCCCGCCCAACTCGCCTAGGAGCTGCTGGCTAAGTTCCTCAGCTTCTCTCTGTGCTCTGGGGCCTATACTGCAACCCTCTCCTGGTCTCCCCTCAGACGCAGTCACAGCTCCCCCCAGGAGCATCCTTTTCTCTCCTTGAGAGTTGCTTGCTTTGTCTGTCCCTTCAGCTCTCCTGTCTTGGAATCGTCCCTCAGACAGAACTCCTGTACCCTGCTCCCTCTAAGCTTCCTTCTGGAAACCCCACTGCTTCTCTATGTCTCCTGGTCTCTACAATATTGGAGCCCTCCCTTGGTGGGGTTTCTACCCATGCCATCCAGAGTCTATACAATATTGGAACCCTCTTAGGGTGAAGTTCCTGCTTGAGACCCTTCCTTGTTCCTCGTGGTCTCTATTCCCTGTCTTTCAGCTCCCTCTTGGAGTTTATAGGAATCCTTCCTCAAGAGGAAATTGTTCCGCGACACTTTCTCCTTTCTCCTCAGACTCGATGTCCACCAAGGACTCGGAGATTTATTAAAGCCTTGCTATGTTACTGCAAATGGCTTGGTCTCAGTACAGCTCAAAGGCCAAAATTGGCTCACTTGATTTCTGAATTCCCTCGTGTGGTAACAACCCCTGCCACCGCACAAACAATCCCCAAATCTTTATCTAAATTTTCTCTGCTCGACATTTCCAAAATTCTCTTATCTCTAAGGTTTTTCTACTTTTCACTCTTGAAAATCTTTTATCTCTATGATTTCTCTACATTCTACTCTCAAGAAATCTTTAAGACTACTGTGTAAACAGTCTTTATCTCGGGATTTATAAGTCCTGGGTATGGTTTAAAAGAAATCTATAAAATCTGTAACAAAATTTGGCTTAAAACTTATAGCAAAAGGCTTATAGTTAAAAACCTATACATAGGTAATTTTAATTTGCTACAACATACTATATATGTGATTCAAGCTTTACATAGAATATATTGAATATATAACTAGGATTCAACTCTTTTTTTTTTTTTTTTTTTTTTTGGTTTTTCGAGACAGGGTTTCTCTGTGTAGCCCTGGCTGTCCTGGAACTCACTTTGGCCTCAGGCTGGCCTTGAACTCAGAAATCCGCCTGCCTTTGCCTCCCGAGTGCTGGGATTAAAGGCATGCACCACCACGCCCAGCTCTGGATTCAACTCTTCTTTAAAAAATAGACCTACTAGGAAAGTAGATGTGTTAAATAGCAATCATGTGACTTGCTTCCCTCTTGGCTGATGACCTCATCAAAATGGAAGCAACCATGCGACTGGCAGCCATCTCTGCTAAGGTTAAGGAGTACACGCCATGTAACTTTATGACCGACCGTCTTTGTTAAGATGACCACAGGCATGAAGCAACTAAAGGAACAACTATAAACTTCTTAATCCAACTAAACCCTCTGCTTGTCACCTTACCTCCTTTTCAGACTAAAGAGGCAACAACAGGGCTCCAAAATATCCTGGATGAGAATGGACTATTATGATCAAATCAAATCAAGATTTATAAATTCTCAAGTTTATAAAAGCCTAGTCAAATTAACAAAAGTGGACTTAGAGACGTACATCTAACTACTTATATCTTTGTCAACTGTGTTAGACAGCAAGCTTCTGGGAATTCTAGATAAGAAACAACAACATATTTCACAGATGATACATGTCTGATAAATAGGGCTTATAAATTCCTAAGGTATATTCAGGCTAACAGTAAATGACTTAAAGATACACGTTGTTGATAGTTTGTATATGCTTGGCCCCAGGAGTGGCACTATTATAAGGTGTGGCCCTGTTCAAGTAGGTATGGCCTTATTGCAGTAGGTGTGTCACTGTGGGTGTGGACTTTAAGACCCTCATCCTAGTTGCCTGGAAGCCAGTATTCTGCTAGCAGCCATAAGATGAAGATGTAGAACTTTCATCTCCCCCTGCTCCATGCCTGCCTGGATGCTGCCAGGCTCCTACCTTGATGATAGTGGACTGAACCTCAGGACCTGTAAGCCAGCCCCAATTAAATATTGTCCTTGCCCATGGTATCTGTTCACAGTAGTAAAACACTAACTAATGTCTTTGTCTTTGCTAACTTTATTAAGCATTAGCTATTTTGATAAATAGTCATATAAGAAACTGTGATGTTCTGTAATGATAAAAGGATCATAAGTCTAAGGTTCTCAGTCTCTGTGTGAACTGTTTTATGGCCTAATAAAGTTCCCAGTATCTCCATGGATTGTATTTATAGTTTAAAATTTTATTGTGATGCTAAAGGATCTTCAGTCAAATCTTCGACTCAAAGCTACCGACACAGTTAAAGATAACTAAAGCATACAGGTTATCTCATAAAGGATAGAATGCTTTAATATCATCGGAACTCTGCTGATGACCATGCTAAATTCAAATGTAATTCATTTATAAAGACAAGCTTTATTTAGCCCCCCATATGTGTTTTCAAGATTAAGCCTAAAGCTAGAAACTAAAAACAAAGTTTGTTTAGCTCAGATATACTTAACAGATTATGTTCCTCAAACTCTTCAGAGATCTGCTGAATAAGGCATTTAAAGTATTTAATGAAAAAAAAGTTTCCCCGTGCTAGACATTACAGCTTCTAGTGGCAACCCTAAGTTTCCAAATTAAGACTAAGGGCACAGACAAACTACTCCTGGATTATGGTAATACTAACCAATAGGCTAAACTGTTCCATGCCTCACCTACCATCAGGTCCTTGCCCAAACTGTGGACAAACAGGACACTTTTGGGTTGATTGCCCTACTCTGCCTGGCCAAAGGCAGACTAATTTTGCCAAGTTCCTTCTCCACAGGAAAATCTCTGAGAGCTGCTGAGTCTGCCAGCCAGAGGTCAGCGCTATCCTGAGCAACAGCTGAAGATGCTGAGGCAGCCGAAGACTGACTACTTCTGCCCCCAGTGAAGCCATCTGCAGCACCTGTGAGCCTAGTGTAACAGTCCACGAGGCAGTAAGTCATCATTCAAGTTGATAGATAATTGATATATAGGCTATTTGTATTACAGGTCCCGCTGTAATTTATCCTTCTCAGGTCTCTGATGATATTGACTAACTAACCTAACCATACCTTTCTGTTGTGACAGCAAGCGTGTCAGCTCCTCCCCTAAGGCTGCAGCTGCTGGGTTAAAACTTTGTCTCCATCCGAGAAAGACAAATAGATTCCACTCTGAGACAAAAACTCACAAGAACAAGTTTCAAAGTAACTGTTTACTACTCCCTTGTTTAAGCTTAAATTTTTAAGGGAACTTGTTTCACAACAACTGCTCTCAGTAACCAAGTACGTGTGTCTCAGAGTAAAGGGTATATAAAAAAATGAAAAAATGTTTCATATTTCTTTCCTGCTTGTGTATGATAATGTTATACTAAAACTTTCACTGGTCAGAACTCAACATCAACCAATGAAGTTCTGCTAAGCTGGTAAAGTCCAAAATGTTTAATTTCCTTTGGTCGTCTTCTAGAGTAGGCTTAAAGGTACTTCTTGTCGTGCTAAAAACATCTGTCCAATCTATGTCTCTAACCTCTGGGTATATAGGAAAAATGTTCATGCTTTCTACACAAAATCCTTTTTGGGTCCCCAGGCTTTTACTATGACTCAATGGCGGGGCTCTACAGCCTTTCCTGCCGTATAGATTTCAGTACAAATTACAGCTGTGGTACTGATAGATCTAAAACGTTTATCTCTTTTTGTAAACTTAAAAAATTCAAGCGAATTCAACAAATGGTGCTGGCACAACTGGCAGTTATCATGTAGAAAAATGAGAATTGATCCATTCTTATCTCCTTGTACAAAGCTCAAGTCTAAGTGGATCAAAGAACGCCACATAAAGCCAGAGTCACTGAAACTTACAGAGGAGAAAGTGGGGAAAAACCTCGAAGATATGGGCACTGGGGGAAAATTCCTGAACAGAACAGCAATGGCTTGTGCTGTAAAATCAAGAATTGACAAATGGTACCTCATAAAATTGCAAAGCTTTGTAAGGCAAAAGACACTGTCTATAAGACAAAAAGGCCACCAACAGATTGGGAAAGGATTTTTACCAATCCTAAATCTGATAGNGGACTAATATCCAATATATACAAAGAGCTCAAGAAGCTGGACTCCAGAAATTCAAATAACCCCATTAAAAAATGGGTACAGAGTTAAACAAAGAATTCTCAACGGAGGAATACCTGCTTGTGGACGTTGTACATCGTGGTGCGCACTAGGCTCCGCACCACGATGTACAACGTCCACAAGCAGGTAATCCAGTCACAAAAGAACTCACATGATATGCACTCACTGTTAAGTGGATATTAGCCCAGAATCTTAGAATACCCAAGATACAATTTGCAAAACACATGAAAATCAAGAAGAAGGAAGACCAAAGTGTGGATACTTCATTCCTCCTCAGAATAGGGAACAAAATACCCATGGAAGGAGTTACAGAGACAAAGTTTGGAGCTGAGATGGAAGGATGGACCATCCAGAGACTGCCCCACCCGGGGATCCATCCCATCATCAGCCACCAAACCCAGACACTATTGCATATGCCAGCAAGATTTTGCTGACAGGTCCCTGATACAGCTGTCTCTTGTGAGGCTATGCCAGTGCCTGGCAAATACAGAAGTGGATGCTCACAGTCATCTATTGGATGGAACACAGGGCCCCCAAAGGAGGAGCTAGAGAACGTACCCCAGGAGCTGAAGCGGTCTGCAACCCTATAGGAGGAACAACAATAGGAACTAACCAGCACCCCCAGAGCTCGTGTCTCTAGCTGCATATGTAGCAGAAGATGGCCTAGTAGGCCATCATCAAGAGAGGCCCCTTGGTCTTGCAAACTTTATATGACCCAGCACAGGGGAAGGCCAGGGCCAAGAAGAGGGAGTGGGTGGGTAAGGGAGTAGGGCGGGGGGGGGGATCTATAGGGGACTTTTGGGATAGCATTTGAAATGTAAATGAAGAAAATATCTAACAGAAAATTGTTTAAAAATTCAAATGAAGTTCAACAACTTAGATCCAACTCTCACAGGTCAAACAGACTCCAGATAAGAACTCCTGTCAATCCACAACCTAAGCATCCCCAACTTCGTAATCCTAAAGGTGGCTGGGATCTCTCTCTGTCTTCCCCTCTGCTCTTGGGACTCCCCTTTTCCAAATTCTAGGACCATGGGCCTAGATGTTTCAAATGTACCCTCAAGATAAAAAATTTTCCCTAAACACCTTATTTTTTCCTCCTCTCCCTAGCACATTTGTCTTTTTAAGTTTCAAGTCCACTGGAGACAGCTCCCAGGCGGCCTATGATGCCCAGGTTTTCCTGCACTCCAGATTACTCCAAAGCAGCCTGTACTTCCTTCCCTAGCCCTGGAAGGCCCCAGAGCATAGACAGAAAGTCAAAACAATTAGCACTCCTTTCTTCCGAGCCTTTCACCATCATTCCTGCCTTCCTGGGCACTAAAAATGACACCCCAGTTTCAGCAGGAAGTAGTTACAGAATCGATTGCGCTGCTCCTTATCATCCAAGGAAAGCTGGATCACTAAGTCTGAAACTCAAGTCTCAGGGAGTCCCTGTGGCTCCGCCCAGCTTTTCTCACTCAGCCTCCTACCCTGAGCCTCTCCCTCCTGGAGGCTGGGCTTCTTGCTTCCCCTCCTCTAGCCTGTTCCCTCTATAGCTCAGCCCTGTTGGCTCTGCCAGACTCTTGCGTGAAGCCACCTCTCTTGCTCTGTAGCTCCTCTCTTGTTCTTCTTCCCCTTCTTTCCTCTCTTGGCCTGGTTTAGTCTGCCATCACGATCGGCCTGGATTCTTTTCTCTGCCTAATCATCTCCATAATTTAGGAATAGGCGTGGCTTTCTCCCTTTATTTTTGCATTCAGTAGTCATGCATTTTAATTATACAAATTAGTAGTTCTCACTATGTTATTTTTATATATGCTGGTTTTGAATGTGTATGTACGGCATATGTGTGTGTGTGTGTGTGTGTGTGTGCGTGTGTGTGTGTGTGTGTGTGTGTGTGTGTGTGTGTGTATGCACTTGCATGGGAGCTCATGCATAATAGTATGTGGAGGCCAGAATCAATGTCAGGAATCTTCCTGTGTCTTACTCTGTACTCTCTGCTTAATTTTTAAGGTGGGGGTCTCTCACTGGTCCTCATTGTTTTGGTTAGACAGGCTAGCCAGAAAACACATAGGTTCCTTGCATCCTGCTCTTACTTACCCTAGTGCTGGCATCCCACGGATGGGCTATCACACTAACTTGCCGTGCATCACTTGTGTGCCTGGTACCTTTAGAGGCCATAAGAGGATGTTGGAGACCCTGGAATTGGAATTATAGTCAGTTGTGAGCATCTGAGGATGTTACAGTACTTTTTATTGTCCTGATGTAATTGTCTCCAAGGTGTACAGCCTCAGTCTACTAACCCAGGCCTAGTCCTTGAAGCTTCTAGTCCTCCTAGTTCTTTCAGAGCTCTGGCTGACTGGATCAACTCAGCTGTTCTGGCTCAAAACTCCTGTCTATGCTGACTTTTTCCATCTGGCTTCTCTCTGCTTCTCCTGCTCTGCTTGGCCTCATACTAACTTTGGCAATCTGTTCTAATCTTCTGGCTCCTTCTCATGCTCTGGCTTGTTCTGTCTTCACCTGTCTCTAGCTTGTTCTCTCTCTGAAAGCCATCACTGTACAACTGTACAACTGTCCCAGTCAAACTGCTCTCTCTCTCTCTCTCTCTCTCTCTCTCTCTCTCTCTCTCTCTCTCTCTCTCTCTCTCTCTCTCTCTCCACACTGCTCCTTTAAGTAGATTCCCTTTCCTCTCTTTTCACATGACAATTGGGAATATCCTGTTCTGTTAGATCTTTCTTTGATCCATTACTTTGTCTGCCATTCAATTAGACATGACTTTCAAACATGGGTGCTTCCTTCTACAAACTAACTTTACCTTCATTGTTTGGGATTAAAGGTGTGTACTAAGGGCTGAGCCACACCACAACTGGAAACCCGTTTTTCCAGTAAATATATCTGCATTCACTGTGATTAAATATCCTGCAATACATGGGGAAGGGGGTCGGGAATCAAACTGAACTCTTAACCAGTGAGCCATGTGTGCAGCCTAACCACCCCAGCTTTTACATGGATGTTATGGCTCTGAACTGTGATCCATGCTTAATTGGCAAGTACTTTACTTATTGAGTCATCCCTCTAACTGTTTAAACCATTTTTACATTTACTTATATTGTATATGTTATCTAACTGAGATTATTCTATTGATGCTTTCAAATAGGATACAGTTGTGTTTAATCCTTGAGTATGCTCAATGGACCCTCTCTTTTTAGGTCCTCTAGGAGCTGACCATGAGACAGGCATATTGACCAGAGCAGCTGAGGTAGGAGTTGCCAGGTGTAGGGATAAGATAGGCAAGGGAAAGAATTGCCAGGGAGTTGTATCCACCCAGCTACTCCTGGGGGTGGCACGGCTTCACTCTGCTGGGAAAACTGGGAGCCAGTGCAGAACATGCTATGCCATACTCTGCAGACGGGGGAAAACTGTCATATTCATGCATTCATTCATTCATTCATTCATTCATTCACTAAACCCTGTTGGAGATTGGGGGGTGCTGTTCTCAGAAGGGGCCATTTCCAAGACAAGTAGGAAGAGACTTTGTGCCAAGGCATACAGGTGCTAAAAGTGGGGACAATACATTGGCAAGAAGGGAACATGGGCAGCTGTGATGGTTGGCCACACACCCACACTTCATTGTTTGCCAGTGCTATATTGAGGGCTCTGGAGAAACAGTGAGGAGTGGTCTGAATCCCCCTGTGTAGCCATTGAGGGGATGGGTCTACTGACCTGCCTTGAGACATCAAAACATCTGGTAAGTTATCACATCTGAAAAGCCCGGTGGAACCAGAGTATGTATGAGAATAAGTGAGCTGAATGGGGATGGCATGGTGGTACCTATAATCCAAAATTTAGGAGGTGGTAGAAGGAGGAGGGTCTGGAGTTCAGGGTCACCTTCAGCCACGTAGAGAGTTCAGCCTTTTATGAGACCTTGTCTCAAGAAGGAAAAGGAGAAGGAGAAGGAGAAGGAGAAGGAGAAGGAGAAGGAGAAGGAGAAGGAGAAGGAAAAGGAGAAGGAGAAGGAGAAGGAGAAGGAGGAGGAGGAGGAAGAGGAGAAGAAGAGGAAGAAGAGGAGGAGGAGGAGGAGACAAGAGTGACCAGCAAAAATAATGGCATCAATGACTCTGAGATTTCTATCTTAGACATTCATGCTGTCACCAGCTAGAACTAGATAATTTCTGCTCTCTGCCTCCTGAGAAGGGGAAGAAAGGAACACTCCAAAGAGAGAGCTGGTTAGGGGTTCAAACCCATACAGGGGGAAGTGAAAAGGGAAGTGGGCAGGGCCTACAGGTTCCTTGGAGAGCCTGACTTCAGACTTTGTGTGCAAATATCCCCTTCACAACACTTCCTCCTCCAAGAGGCCTTCGCCAAGAGACCACACTCAGTTTGAATCAGCACACAAAGAATATATTTTAAAAGGTAAAATTGGGGTCTGGAGACGGCTCAGGGGGTAAAAGTGCTTCCTGGCTAGCCTGGGAACCCAAGCTTGGCCTCTGAGTTTGGAAGGAGAGAAGCAATTCACAAAGGTGGTCTCTGGCCTCCACATACACCTGCACACATGACTATATACATACATACATACATATGTGTGTGTAATGCATATGAACACAATAGTCATAATTAAAATCTAAAATATTATAGGTACAGATTTTATGACATTAAAATTTCAGGCAGTTCAATTCTACATATTACCATACTGAATATTTTGCACTAGATAACCAATATATCTTGTAGGTGAACTTCTGGAAAGTTCCATGCCTCTGCTTCCACTGTGTTAAAAGACATAGAGAATGCAGATTCATAAGAAACAGAGCCATCCGGGTATCTTCCTTGTGGACACAGTGTCAACCTCAGTTGAGGCCAAAGTGGAACCTCTCAGCCCCTGTCTAGGGCACAAATATCCAGTTAAGCAGCCGCAGGTCAGATGGGAAAGCAGCTAAATGCAGAGGTCCAAGCCAAAGCCTCGTTGCTGTTATTCTTTGCCATTTTCTTGTTCATGAACAATTAATGACCCATGGCATTTTCGGAATTAAGGAAATCCAGTGTGTGTACAGAGGTTGCCATCTTGGTGAACTTTATAAAACTTAGCTTAGCTAAAGAGGGTGCTAAGAACTTAGAAACGCTGTGCCACTGGCTGACTCCCTTCTGGATACAAAATGGCAGTAGACTAGAAGAATATTTCATATCATTTAAAGCAAGCAAAGAAATCGCTTTCCATCCCAGACCCTGAAGGGACCATTGCTGCCTTCCTCTCCCCTGGAACATGTTACTTCCTTCTCTGGTCACTAGAGAATGGTTCTTCTTTGTCTAAGGCAACCAGTGGAGAAGACACTAAGCAATAATAATAATAATAATAATAATAATAATAATAATAATAATAATAATAATAAAAAACAATTCTCTTCTATTTTCTATCTATATTTGACAATGCAGGATCAATAGTAAATTCAAGAAATGTTTCCTTACGAACTAGGTCAGAGTTCATGGCCTTCTGCCACATTTCACTTCCTTAAGGCTGATTCCTCTTCCCACCTTTGCAGGAAGAGAGGACAGGCAGTGAAATCCAATCTCTAGTATGTGAAACAAAGGCGAATGGTTTGATATGTAGGCTAGAAGGTTAGATGATTAATGGGTTTTCCCCCTTCACTCATTTGTTTGTTGAGACGCTGAGAGTTCAATGCAGAACCCAGAGCCTCGGCAAGCTCCCCACCACTGAGCTATACCCCCAAGCCCTTATTAAGACACATAACTGCACTCAGGGAACCAGTCTTTGTTTGAAGTCATCTGAGACCCATGATAATTGTGTTTGTTATTTGTTTTTCCTAGTAAAGGCCTCAGAAACTGTCCTAGGTTTAAGCACATGGGAAGACAGTAAGCTAGAGATAAAGGAAACATTTGGTTTCCGGGAGGCAGGATCCCAGTCTGACTCAGCTCTGACATCCCATGGAGCACCCTGAGTAACTTCTTGTTTACAGAAGGTCCAAATGAGCAACAGTCTTTACATCACTCTAACTGACTCAGTCCCTCATTCACGATTCAGTGAGTTCTTACACATTCCAGGCATTGTGTGGGAAGCGGAAGGAAAAACAACAAACAGAAGATAAAGCCTTTGGTTTCTGGCTCACCCACCTGAACTAATAGTTTAAGAGACTAGACAAACATCCCTACCTCAACCAAATACCTGCTAAGCACCTGCTATGACCCCGGTTTCATTCGGGATGCTTGGCATGCGTTAGCACTTCGCCCAGCCTGGCAATAGCCAGGTACAAGCCTGGCTCGCTGTATTAAAGGATTTTTTCTGATCTCTCTCCTTTCTCCTTTCCTCCCTCCCCATCTTTTCCTCCCCCTCCCCATCTCTCTCTCCTCCCTCCTGTCCTCCTCCCTCTCCCCTCTCCCTCTCTTCCTCTCTCCTTCCTTCTCCCTTCCTTCCCCTCCCCCTCTCTCTGCCTCTCCCCTTGCTTGTAACAAATGAAGGAGAGACCTTGGTTTCCCAGAAGTTGGCCTAGAAAAGCCCAGGGAGAACACAGTGCTGGTGTGCAGTGAGGTCACAGTCCATGCGAACCTAAGAGTCTCATGGATGAAGGAGTGTGGGGGGCCAGATTTCCCTTGAAACTCACCACTAATCCCAGTAAAACCTCTTGTAAAAGGTTCGCCCAACCCTCCCTCCTAGTCCTGGGGATTAAAGCTAGGGCCTTGCACACACAAGATCACTTGCTAAGCAGCTGGTCTGCTACTAAGCTATAACCTCTCTGTCCCCCTTTAACTCTATTTAAAACTTGGGTGGGTCTCCGGTGGCTAAGTTGTCCAGCTGCCCTTGAGCTCACCATGTAGCCTATGTAGCTTTTGACTGTGAGTTTGTATTTCCTCAGCCTCCCAACTAGCCGGAGTCACCTCTGTCACTTTACTGGTCTTTCCCCCTCACCTTGGTGTGAGTAGTTATCTACTCTCTGGCTAGAGCCTGGGGAGACTGGGTGGGTGATACATGAGTCATCCGTGCCCTCAAAGGGCATGTGTGATTCAGATAGCTTATGTTAGTGGAGGGCTGACATTAGACTGTTCTACAAGGAACACAGAAAAGCTCCTCTGGGGAGGCGGCTCCGTGGGTGATGGGGAGAGACTCAGTAGGTGAAGTGTTGGCTAACACACATGAAAAGGCCCAGATCATACATGGAAACAGAAAGCCTAGCCTGGTAGCCTACCTCTCACTAGAGAGGCAGGGACAAGGGAACCACGGAGCCAGCTGTCTAGCTAGACCAGGCAAGCTCTGGTGGCTTCAATCAAAAGACCCTACCTCACTGTGTAAGTAGGAGAGTCACTGAGGAAGGCGCTCCCTGCTATCCTCCAGACTCCACATATACCACACACACATGTAAATATACATGCACACAGGTATACAGAGAGAGAGAGAGAGAGAGGGAGAGGAGGGGGAGGGGGAGGGGAGAGGGGCAGGGGGAGGGGAAGAGGAGGGGAGGGGAAGGTGGAAGGGAGGGGGAGGAAGAGGGAGAGGAGGAGGAGCGGGAGGCAGAGGAGGAGTGGGAGGCAGAGGGAGAGGTAGAGGCGGAGGGAGAGGGAGAGGGAGAGGGGGAGGCAGAGGGGGAAAGAGGAGGGGGAGAGAGGGAAGGGGAGGCAAAAAGAGAACCTGACATTTTATTTGTATGAGCAAACGTGTCTTGCTATCTTTACCCAGGCAGAAGGCCTGACTCTAACCGATGCCCAGATGGCCCTCCCCCAGGGCTAACTTCATGTATGGAAAATCCAGTTTCTGCTCAGCCAAGCCTTGGTCTCACTTCCTCACAGGCGTTACAAATACCACGGAGGGTTGTCCCCTTGTGCTCACTGTGACCATTTTTGGTTGGAGAATGTTAACTGTTTGAGGTTTGTTTCTTCACACTTGAGTAACCTACGAACCACAGGAAGTGAAAAATTGCCTAAACCGTGTCACCCCACCAATTCTGAAAATTTGCTGGACCCCAATCAGCCCCAGGGGACCCTTGGCAAAAAGAGGGTGCACTGGCTAAACTCCACAGTTGCTTGGTAACTCTAAGTGACAGGGCCAACCCTGAGAATCTTTGCAACAGTGATGACCAGAAGTAGTTGAGATCTGGATACAAGTTTAATTCGATAAGTAAAATTTCCTCTCTGTCTCTGTCTCTCTCTCTCTCTCCTCTTTCTCCCCAACCCCCCCCCCCACCCTGAGACCTCTACCCCCCTCTGCCCACTGAGTGCTGGGGACGGAGGTGTGACGGATGACTCGGTGGTTTAGAACACTTCTTACTCATGGACCTGGGACCAGTTCCCAGCCCCCACATGGCTACTCACAAACACCTGTAACCCCAGTTCAAAAGGACCTAACGCCTTCTTCTGACCGCTTCAGGCTCTAACACACAGGGAATGCAAGTGTATACATGCAGGCGCACACATACCCACATAAAATAAATACACGCATAAACCCAAAGAGTGGCTTTCTAAAATAAAATGTAAGATGAGCATAGAGAACTCAGAGGAAGGAACACATCCCATGGACAGGCTAACAGAGGAAGGAACACATCCCATGGACAGGCTAACAGAGGAAGGAACACATCCCATGGACAGG
>NC_034605.1:659489-674940 GCF_900095145.1 Mus pahari | reverse complement strand
GGAAGGAACACATCCCATGGACAGGCTAACAGAGGAAGGAACACATCCCATGGACAGGCTAACAGAGGAAGGAACACATCCCATGGACAGGCTAATAGGAAAGGAACCCCCTGGGGAAGTATGCTCATTCTATGGGTGAACTTGACCAGGCCCAAGGTGCACAGGCTAGTTTTAGGTGTTTATGTCAGGATGTTTCCAGAAGGTGAGTGTTAGGAAGGGGGCTCTCAGTAAAGACATCTACCTGTGAAGTGGGGAAATCACCTATGCTGTAGAGAGCCAGAATGACCCGACGGTGGAGGGGGAGCTCAGTTGCTCAGGTTTGGCACTGAGGTTTGAATATGGCTCACACAGGTACTTGTCTTAAACACTCGGTCCCCAGCTGGTGCTGCTATTTGGGGGAGTTCTGAAAACATTAGAAGGTAGGGATGGGTTGGAGGAAGCGAGGCAGACTCTGCAGAAAAGATTGCATCTTAAAAAAAATTTCATCTTTACATCTTAGCCAATGCTTCTCTCCTCCTCCTTCTCCTTCTCCTCCTTTTCTTCTTCTCTCCTATTCCTCCTCCTCCCCCTCCCTTTCTCCCTCCTCCTCCTCCTCCTCCTTCTCCTCCTCCTTCTCCTCCTCCTCCTTCTCCTCCTTCTTCTTCTTCCTCTTTCTCTTCTTCTTCTGCTTCTTCTTTTCTTCTTCTCCCTGACAGAAGGTTCTCTGCCACATAATTCTACCAGAGTGAGATTCTGCTCAAGTATGTGGGGCCAGTCAGTCACAAACTAGGCCCTCTGAAACCCAGCCAAAGGCAACAGTTCTTCCATGAACATTTTTAGAAGAGGTGTTTCGATATTGAACATTTTTAGAAGAGGTGTTTCGATATTGAACATTTTTAGAAGAGGTGTTTCGATATTGAACATTTTTAGAAGAGGTGTTTCGATATCGACATCGTGGCGAGAACTGAGGCAGCGTGAAAAGTCTTCCACTGACCTTGGGTTAGGATTCGATACCAGTGGCTCCTCTGGTCTCAGGCCTTCAGACTTAGAGTTATACCACCAGCTTTCCTGGGGCTGAAGCTCACAGTGACAGAGCGCAGGCTATATTAGCCAGTCCCTCATCAAACATCTCTTAATCTATAGCCTAGTGGCTCTGTTTCTCCACCCTGAGTATTATAGACAGAGAGGGCCTCAAGCATAGCAGTTTCTGAGAAGTGGGGTTGTTCTCAGAAAACGACATACGCGGGTTTGTCCCTGTTCTCATCTATTTCCAGTTATGGGCTTACCAGGCTGCCAAGCTTCAGGATGTACCTTTGTGCTGACAAATGGTTCTGTTTGGCATTGGGCCCCCTTCTTGTCACTATTAGTAAGGTAGCTCTGTCCTGCTATTAAACAACACACTCTTGACTATAGCAAAGGAGAGCATCAGTGTGGAATATTTCCACTCACAAAGCCTCCACTGACATACTGTGATTATTCACAAAACCAGGATCTCAGTCTTTCTCTTCCCAGTGCATTTGTAACTGTGATCTTACATCCTTCCCTTTATTTCACAATGAATACTCTGTCTAATAGATGTGATGCATCTTTGAAATTTCACCTTCCCACAGAGTATCTGACTTCATTTTTCCCTTCTTTTTAAAAGTTGTGGGCATGCAAGCATGTGAGGGGTGTATGTGCAGTGAGTGTGCTTGCCCATGTTGCAAGGGATGGGGGGGACAGTGCAGAGGTTGACATCAGGAGGTCTTCATTGACAACTTGTCCACTTCACTTTTTTGAGATGGAGTCTTGCAGAGAACTTAGAACTGGCCATTTCAGCTGGGCTGGATGGCCAACCAGCCCATGAGATATGCTTGACTCAGCTTCCAACTGACACTTGCTGGCGTGCTAGCTGTTGGTGTGGGTGTGGGGATTCAAACTCAGGTCCTCAAGCTTGCACAGCAAACACTTTGCTCACTGAGCCATCTCCCTTAGCTCTGACTTCATCTTTAAACTGATGCAGCCTGCAGTGGTTTCAATGGCTTTGGCTCCCACAGACTCTTGTGTCTATGTGTGTGTGTGTGTGTGTGTGTGTGTGTGTATGTGTGTGGTGCTTGGCCCATGGGGAGTGGCAGTATTAGGAGGTGTGGCCTTCTTGAAGTAGGTGTTGCCTTGTTGGAGAAAGTGTGTCACTGTGGGAGCAGGCTTTGAGTCCTCATATGCTTGGGCTATGCCCTACTGTGGCACGTGGTCCTCTTCTACAGCCTGCAGATCAAGATGTAGAACCCTCGGCTCCTCAAGCACCATGTCTGCATCAATGTTGCCGTGCTTCCTGCCATGGTGACAATGGACTATCCCTCTGAAACTGTAAGCAGAGCCCCAATTAAATGTTTTCTTTTGTAAGAGTTGCCATGGTCATGGTGTTCCTTCATAGTGATGAAACCCTAACTAAGACACCGTCCACTGCTCTCAGGAGGCACACAGCCTAATGGAGCCTTTGGTGTGTTTACCCTGGAATATTGGTATTCCTGTGCTGGGGTAAAGAGAGGAATGGCCACGTGACAGAATTACCTCCAGCAGTGTCTCCCCTACTCACCCTCCATTCCACCCACCCTTCTTTGCCTATGTGCTGATATTAAAAATAGCCTCCATAGGTTTTCATGCTCTGGGTAATTTTGAGATTTAAAATCCCACTGTAGTAATGGCTGTGTGCCTGACAGCCTGCCCTTCGCTGTTCAAAAAGCTAGGAGACAAGCACTGAGGAGGAGGGGATGTGTGGTTGTGCTTCGGAAATAAGGCACCAGCAAGACTCCGTTCCAGGCAAGCTTGGTGAGCCAGTGAGTTTAGTTGGAATTACTTAACAGAAGCATGGGGGATGGGGATTCACAAGAGCATGGCCAACATATGGACAGTGATAGGAAACCTAAGCAAGAGTCTACCCACCTTGCTAAATGTTGTGGAGGGGCATCATGTGCCCTCCCTCCTTCCACGAGGGCATGTATTTATTTATTACTTTTTTAAGTCAGCCTGTAAGGAAATGTGTTCCATTGCGGTATCTCCACACACGCGTCTCATTATGCTTCGTTCTCCTTTGTCTCTGCCCTCTGCTGCCTTTCGCCTTAGGCTCTCTGCCCTTCTCTGGCTTGTTTCTTTCTTCTCGAAGACACTCCCTGCTTCCAGGTTAACATGGCATGGATTCAATTACCCTCTCGATCCCTTTCTTAAGAGTCTCTCCCCTCGTGGTCTCCTTTCTACTCTGAGGAGCATCTATATTCCCACAGGGGAGGGTCTCGTGAGAAGACTACGTCACACGGGTGTGCTCCAGCTGCTCTGCTTTCAAGATGTTGGTGATCACATGGTGGCTAAGTGTGCTGGGAGGAAGCCCAGCAAAGAGGAGGGGGCATAAGAAGAGCTGGCTGGAGGTAATGGTTACCTACCTGCAAGCCCCACTCCGTGTTCCCCTTGCTGAAAGCGAACAGCAGTGGATAGCACTGAGCAATGCATCTCTGAGAAATGGATATTATATAAGGGGACACCTGTGCGCTCAGCGAGACGTCTGTGGAAGATCAGGGAGATGCCGCCTGCCTCTAGGTAGGCACTGGGGTTCTGTCTACTAGAGTCAAGAAACCCTTCAAGTGAGCATAAGCACTGTGGAAAACAGAGAACACTGGCAATAATCAGGATTAAACACACACACACCCACATACATAGAACCACCATTGCCTCCCAGGAGGCCCCTACACATATAGACTATAAATCTCAAGGCCAGATATAGTGACAGACACCTAAGGATTAGGTCATCAGTCCAAGAAAAGGTCTGATCTCCAAGTAGGTATCACTGTGAGTAATATCAATTAAAGTAGTTGGTTTTCACTTTCTTAATGCCCTGGCTAATAACGTATCTCTCCTGACAAACGAATTCTATCTCCACCTTTGTCACGTTCTCTGAGAAAAACTCCTGAATACCCCAATTGGTCATGTCATCCCTTGAGAGCTCCAGTTGTCCTCTACTCTTGAGCATGTGTGCATGTGCTCATGTATGTGCACACATGTGCAAGCATGTACATGGTTTTTGTGTGTGTATAGGTGTGCCTGAAGGCACACACGTTGCCCATCAGAAGACAACGCAGAGTGTCAGCCCTCAGATACCATCCACTTTGATATTTTTGCTGTTGCTTTGACTTTTCTTTGTTTCACTTGCGTGTATGTATGGTGTGCATCATGTGTCTGCATACATGTTCTCATATGTATGAGCACATGTGTGGAGGTCCAAGGTCAGTACCGGCGCTCTTCCTGTCTTGTTCTTCTACCTTACCTTTTGAGGCAGAGTCTCACAATCAAGCACAGACTACATCAATATGACTGCCCTGCCTCACCAACCTGCTCTGGCACAGTCCCCTACCTCTGCCTCACAAGGCTAGAATTACAGGCAGGTGGTCAGGCCCACTAAACACTTACATGGGTTCTGGGAGCTTTGCTCTTCTTGCTTGCGTGGCAAATGTTTTAACCACTGAGTCATCTCTGCAGCTCCCCACCTTATTTTTTGGACAGAGTCTTACTGATATGGAGCTTGACAAACAGAAGACTCTGGCTGGCCAAGAAGCCCACGAGCAGCTGTCTGTACCTCTGCAGCACTGGGGGTACATACATGCTCCACAGTACCAGCTTTGGTTTTTGTTTTTGTTTGTTAGTTTGGGTTGGGTTGGGTTGGGTTGGGTCAGGTTTGGGTTGGGATTGGTTTTTCTAAATACGAACCCTGGCTATTGAACTCATGTCCTCGTGTTTGCAAGACAAACTCTTTACTGACTGACCCGTCTCTCTGGCCCTCTGTTCTTGTTTCTCATTGGACACATGCTATGTTCTGCCTTTGTTCTTGGTTCCCTCTCTCTATAAATTGCAGGCCTTGTTTGACTCTACAGCCCATGAAGACAAGGTTTCCTCAGCACTCTGGTTTCTCCATAATTTATATTTTATTTGTTGAAAGGTTATCATTTGTATAGCATATATTTCTTTTAATATGCTTCATGGCTTCATTTCGTGTTGACAGAGTGCTGTGATTGCGCATTTAGCTGCTTAATATGGCATAATCTTCACACAATATCTGACACGTAGTAGACATCTAATAAATTGTTCCTGATTGAGTATATTACACTTTCATAGTTTTGAAATAATTTAGCCAACACAACCTATCCACTTTGTACCTAACAGGATTTCAAAGAATGATTCACAAATATAGGATATCTCAAAGCTAAGCTAGAAATAGCCCTTTAGCAATAACCCCTGAACAAAGTTCTCTATGGTAAGCACAGACTGAGTGAATCCACAGAGTTTTAGAAATGCTGAGACTCTGCAGCTGGAGAGATGGCTCTGGGGTCCAGTGCATCTGGGTTTGGTTCCCAGCACCCATGCTGGGCAGCTAACAACTACACATAAAGCCAGCTACAGAAGACACGATGCCTTCTTCTGCTCACGTGTACAGAAAATCTCACACAGATGCACACATAAATAAAAACTTAAATCTATAAATAAATAGTAAGAGACTGTGTTTTTAGCTTGAAAATTCTACTTACAGAATATAATTATTAGGTGGAATTTTAGGATAATAAAATAGAAGCCACTTATTCATATGTCCCAAATATAAATTGACAATTATAACTAAGAAATTGTGATTCTAAATTTCTTTCCTTGTTTCTTTCTTCTCTTTTTTCTTCAGATAGTGTCTTACTCACTACATAGCCAAGGCTGGCTTCAAATTCATGGTCCTTCTTGCTTCTGAGTGCTGGGATGACGGGTGTGACATACACCATGCTACCTGTCTTGGGATTCTAATTTTCAAACTAAGCATGGTTTCTCCTTTTCTACAGAAGTGTTTTTCCCAGCTCTGCTCTGAGTCCCAATGTATTTGCTGAGAAGACTCTTACTATGATGCCAGATTCCCAGTGACACCCTCAGAGGTCCTAAAGACCAGGACCTTAGCACAATGGAAACGAAATATTTTTCTCTCCCTAAGGTGTCATGGGTTTCAGTGGAGTCAATGGTATCTTGGAAAATCCTTGTACAGGGCTAGAGGCATGGCCCTCTTGGTAAACTTCTTGCCATGCAGGCATGAGAACCTTAGCTTAGTCCTCAGAGTCCATTAAGAAGCAGATGCTGGTGAGGTTGTGGCGAAATAGGAACACTCCTCCATTGCTGGTGGGATTGCAAGCTTGTTCAACCACTCTGGAAATCAGTCTGGCGGTTCCTCAGAAAATTNGACATAGTACTACCGGAGGANCCNGCNATACCTCTTCTGGGCATATACCCAGAAGATCTTCCAACTGGTAATAAGGACACNTGCTCCACTANGTTCATAGCAGCCTTATTTATAATAGCCAGAAGCTGGAAAGAACCCAGATGTCCCTCAATAGAGGAATGGATACAGAAACTGTGGTACATTTACACAATGGAGTACTACTCAGCCATTAAAAACAATGAATTTATGAAATTCTTGGGCAAATGGATGTATTTGGAGGATATCATCCTTAGTGAGGTAACCCAATCACAAAAGAAGTCACTAGATATGTACTCACTGATAAGCGGATATTAGCCCAGAAACTTGGAATATCCAAGACACATTATGGAAAACAGAAGAAAATCAAGAAGGATGACCATTTGTGGATACTTCATTCCTCCTTAGAATAAGGAACATAACTCTCATGAAAGGTTATAGGTACAGAGACAAAATTGAGAGCTAAGATGAAAGGATGGACTATCCAGAGAGTACCCCATTCGGGAGTCCATCCCATCATCAGCCACCAAACCTAGATACTAATGCTCATGCCAGCAAAATACTGCTGAAGGGACCCTGATATTGNGGCCTCTTGTGAGGCTATGCCAGTGCCTGGTAAACACCGAAATGGATGCTCACAGCCAGCTACTGGATGGAACACAGGGTCCCCAATGGNGGAACTAGAGAAAGTACCCAAGTACCTGAAGGGGGCTGCAACCCTGTAGGTGGAACAACAACAGGAACTAACCAGTACCCCCGGGGTTTGTGTTTCTAGCTGCATATGTAGCAGAAGATGACCTAATCGGCCATCAGTGGGAATAGAGGCTCCTTGGTCTTCCAAACTCTATATGACCTAGCACAAGGCAAGGCCTGGGCCAAGTAGTGGGAGTGGGTGGGAAGGGGAACAGAGGTGGGGGGAGGGGTATGGGAAACTTTCGGGATAGCATTTGAAATGTAAAAAAAAAAAAAAAATAAAAAAAAAAAAAAAAAAAAAGAAAGCCAGTTCTAGGTCGGCACATAGGCAGAGCTTACTCACTAACCAGTTGACCTAGGCAGTTTGGCAAGTTCCAGGCCAGTGCAACACTGTCTCAAAAACAAAAAAACAAATAAAAAAAACCAAGATGCAAATTCAGAAGAATGATTTTTGAAGTTGACCTTTGGCACCCACATGCACATGCCTGTGCATGCTTATAAACCCCTCTCACCTACATGTGTACACTCAGGAAAGAAAAGCTTTGGAGTGTGGCATTGCTTTTCCACACATGTGAATAAATGCCCTCAAACTACAGTGGACACTCAGTGAACAAAGCAAATGCCACTTCTACACTCCTGATCTCCTCATTGGCTGATTTTGTGTGGTCCCAGCAATGAGCATTATCTGAGGCGTTGACAATCAAGGGCACAAGTACAAAGGGACACTTAGAGGCATTTTCCAGGACGAGGGGTGTGATGTCATCTCTGCCTTATGCCCCTCCTCTCCAACTCCAAGCATCATTGCAAGTGTCTTCAACCCCAAGGTTGACACTGTCCTTCTGGTCACAGTCCCCAGTGTGGACCAGCTGTCTCCTCTTCCCAGCTCCCAGCTGCACTCTGATGGCACTGTCATCTCATAGCATTTCTTGTGTTCTGTTGTCACAACTACGAGCACCGTGTCTGATTCTTTTTGTTTAATTGAGAAATCAAAGCCAAGCACGGAGAGAGCCTTCACCAAACCATGTTCACCCCCTCACAGAAGAAAGACGCTACCTTACACAGATGCACACAGGGGACTCACTACCAAGAGACACCCAAGGGCTGAGATTGGAACTTAGGCGGAACAGTGCTTGTCTACCATGCAAAAGGCCCTTGGTTTAATCCCCAGCATCACATAAAGTGAGTATAGCAGTACACAGCTGTAACCTCGGCACTTGGAGGTAGAGGCAGGAGGATCGAAGTCACCCTCTGCTATCTAACAATTTCAGGGTTACATTAGAGCCTATCTAAAACATGGAACATGGGTTAGGGGAGACCTACCAATGACTGTTACGTGTATGCTCTATGTTCCAGGTGTCCAAAAAGAAAGGCGGTAGGGTGCAAAGTGACAAAGGGGAGTGTGAAGTGATCAGGGAAGTTTTCTGGGGGAACAGTACACTAGAGCTAACGCCCAACCAATGAGCCAGGAATACAGGGATCTGCAAGGGGAGAGTGCCCTAGAAAGAGGCACTAAACCAAAGCAATGGTCATATTTGATGGGGATGCAGGTATGGAAACAAGGGCTGAATAGCTGTAGAAGGAAAAGGTATGCTACTGAGATAGCCCAATGCATAGACACTTGCTACCAAGCCTGAGTTCTATCCCCGAGACCTACATGGTAGATACTGAGAACCAAGTCCTGCAAGCTGCGCCCTGACCACCCCACATGCTCAGTGACATGAACACATACATAAACAAAAACATGTAGTAGAAGATGCCGTGACTGGCTAATAGCTAACCTTCTCCCCCATCATGCCAGAGGAGAAGACTCTTTTTTTTCTCTGATTTCGCACCATCTTTCCTTTATCATGTAGAGTTTTGCAACCTTTACAGCCTGATTTCTACTAACTGATAAGCAGCTTCTAGCAACCTTCGTAAACCTTCGTATCTGGAGCCATCTTTCAGCTCTGAGTAATGCAAAACACAGTGGTTGTTAGGAAACAAAGGCGGGGAATCTTGAGAGCCAGCTTTTACTCTGTTTAAGTCTTCCCCACTAACGTTTATTTTTCCAACCATTGCTTCTCGTGACCATCACTGGCTACAGTCTGAAGTTATAAACTTTCTCATCATTTGTTTGTTTCCACATAAGCCCTGCCCATTATGAAGTAAATAACTCCAGCAAAACTACAGGCTTGACTCCACACTAACATTGAGAAGAAAAAACATCTCCCAAGATAATTATAAGGATTTCAGTAAACAACTGCTCTCCTTTTCTTTTTATTGAAAATAGACCCCCACCCAACACATGATTTATCCTGATTACGTTTCTCTTCCCTCTACTCCGCCCTGTTCCTCCTCACACCCCTCTCATCCAGATCCACTCCCTTTCTGTCTCTCACTAGAAAAACAAATCAAGCCTCTAGGGGATAACAATAAAATATAGCAAGATAAAACTAAAACTATGGCATCGAAGTTGGACAAGACAAATAAAGAAAAGGAAAAGATCTCAAGAGTCACTTGTCCCCCCCCCCTCAGGGATCCCACAGGAAACATTAAGCTGGTTGCCATCTTGTACCCACAGAGGACCTGGTGCAGCCCTGTGCAGCCCCTGTGCGTGCTGCACCAGTCTCTGAGTTCATGAGCATCAGTCATGTTGCTTTAGAGGGCCTTGTTTTCCCGGTGTCCTCCTTTCCCTCTGCATCTCACAGACTCCTTATCTTGACTCCTGACTCTGAAATTCTTCTTCACCACCATCTATACTATCACCATCATCACCACAATCTCCCTTCCAAGGACTGCCTCATCCATAAGCTTATCAGTGCAAGAAGAAGGACAAGGAAGGGGACAGGCTCTTTGTGTAGCACAATGTGTTTTGTTGCCCAGGTGTTCTGCCTGGGCCTCATCTCCATTAACACTTCTAGCCTTGTTTCCAATCGTCCGTAACAGGGAGATTGGCCTTTGTCACCCACAAATCTTTTGGCAGAGCCAAGCCCAGCTGTAAGTAACAGCAGCCAGCCAAAGACGAGCCACGATGGCCGTACTGTACCTGATAGCATCTTCTGTTCCAACTCAGGACACTGGGGCTCCTGATGGGGTTCTTCTTCCTAAATTCCAGCCCCAGAAACAAAAGCAGAGAGAATGCGAAGATGAGAGTTAACTTACAGTGGCAAGCTTTTGTAAATCTGAATTCACATGAGATTAAAAGCAGAAACATTTAAACCAAGTCCTAAGTAATGGAGGTTTGGGTCCAGCATGGTGGCATACGCCTTTAATCCCAGCAACGGAGCAGGCAGGATCTCTGGGAGTTCAAGGCCAACGTACTCTACATAGTGAGCTCTTGGACAGCCAGGACTACACAGAGAGATGCTATCTCAAAAAAAAAAACAACGAGGGGAGAAGGTGAGAGCTGAGGTATGGAATGTATATGTTCCTGTGTGTCCTGTATCTCTATGTACAAGTGTTTGTGTTTATGTGTATGGGTGCTGATGTGCATGTACTGCAGGTGGGTGTGCATGGAGGCCAGAGGTCAACCTTGAATACTGTTCTTCCGGAGATAAACCTTGATTTTTGAGGAAGTACCTCTCATTGACCGGGAGCTTGCCAGCTGGGCTAGGCTGCTGGCCAACAAGCCCCAGGGATCTGCATGTCTCCACTCCCCAGAACATGACAAGTTCATGTTTCCACATGGCCGTTTTGTGTAGTTTCTGTGGCTCATACTTAGTTCATGCTTATAGCAAGCAAGTGCTGTAGCAACTGAGCTTTCTCCCCAGCTCTAGGGCTTGGTTTTAGATGAAGGACAGATGTTGACTAGGAACTCTGAGGGTGCTAGGCGCCATGTCTCTGGGTGCCATTCATACCAGAGAGTCTTTCAGTGGCACAGTACAAGTCATGGGTCCCTCTGACTTAAGGTACCAACTACCTAGATGAAAGACTCATAGGTTTCACCAGTATAGTAATTCTGGCAGCACAGTGGAACAAAGAAACTAGGCTCAGTCTTTCCCAATGCTTAGTGCTGATCTTACATACTTTGGCCAAGTTCTAATCGTTAATTTTTTGTCTGGAGAATGGGTATACACAATCTCCTCTGAATACTGGTTATCATAATAATGTTCTTTACTGATGGTGCTTTATGTTGATGAATGTGTATTAATGTTGCTCAGTGTGTTCTATTCAAGCCCAGCCTCCCTTTAGCCACACTTCCTGGAGCTCTAACAGTCAATGTTCTGCATGAAGCTGGCATTTTAGCTTCCAGCTATGAGAAGGAATATGTGGCATAATATATCCACTTTCTATCTCATTGCAGATGGCAGGACATTATATCTATGGATGAATGGGACTTCTTTGTTTATGAATATCATATTTTCTTTACCATTCACCCACTGACAGGCCCTCAGGCTATTTCCACAGCTACTGAGAATAGTGTCACATGAACACTGCTATGCAGGTATGGTTTTAATATACTAATTTTTTTTTTTGTCTTTGGGCTATGTAACCAGCAGTTGAATACAATAAATCATAATAGTTTGGTGCAGGTATGTTTTTAATATGCTAATTTCATCTCTTCGGGCTATGTCAGCAGCAGTTGAATAACGATTCATGATAGTTCTCTTTTGGGTTTCTCTCTTTGAGGCGCATACATATTCTTCTCTGTGACAGTTGAACTAGCTTGCACTCCCACCACAGGTGTGTGAGTTTCCTTTCTGCCACATTTTTAAAATATTAACAGCCACACTGAGGTGAGATGGTATCTCACCGCAGAGGCATCACGACACCTGATGTTTAAAGCATTACATGCATGTGCTGTGTGGTATACGTGTGTTTGAGTGAATGAGGAGGCCAGAGGTTAACATCAGGTGTCTTCCTGTATCAGTCTCTACTTAACTTCTGAAGCAGAGTTTCTCACTGAAGCTGGAGATCATCACTTCAGCAAGACTAGACAACAATATTGCGGACATCCTCCTGCCTCTGCCTTTCCAGGGCTGAGCTAAGAGGCATGCACTGTGGACTCAGTTCTTTTTATATGGCTGCTGGGAATCTGAACTCTGGTCCTCATGCTTTCCCCACTAAGCCATCTTCCCAGTCCTAAGAATTGATTTGTGTGTGTGTGTGTGTGTATGTGTGTGTGTGTGTGTGTGTGTGTGTTAATGACAACAGTCCCAGTCCAGGGCCCACACCATCTCCAAAGGGTCGCCAGACTCCCCCATTGCCCAACTTTAAAACCCATAGAAGAGCATTGGATAGGTAACTTCAGGATACAAGATCCCTGCTCATTTATCTCAAATTTATGTGTTGTAAGAAATTGGAGTAAAACCTCTTGCCATTATCTTTCTATAAAGGGTATGAACTAACAATACAGGAAGTGGCATACAAATTATACAATATAATCCCACCAACGCGCAGCAACTCAACACAGCATATGAATTCTTGTTTCCAAATGCCCAACAGAATTGTACATAATAAAAACAAGATGAGTTATAATACAGCCACAGATCTTGCGAGATGCTAAAATTATCCAAAGTCATTCCATAGATGAGACAATTCTTTCTCAAGCCCATGAGACTGCTTGCTGTTTCTTGTTCTGGCTTGTTTTTTCAAGACAGGTTTCTCTGTGTAGCCCTGGCTGTCCTGGAACTAACTCTCTCTCTCTGTAGACCAGGCTGGCCCTTAACTCAGAGATCCACCTGCCTCTGTCTCCCAATTGCTGGGATTAAAGGCGTGGTGCCACCCCTGCCTGGCTAGACTGCTTGCTTTGTATCACTCTGACTTTCTTTCAGGAACAAACACAGCCCTTCCGTTTCCCTCCGAACACACTCATTACACCATAACAAATGCCCCTAGCCCAGCTTCTCATTAGAGAAAATTGCTAAGCCCACCAGAACCTGGAGCAGGAGGGATGGCTGCAGCCCTCTTGTCTGGAGAGTGCTCAGCACAAGCTAAACAAGCATCTGTCTTCAGTAGCATAAACGATGTTCTATTTAGAGGAAGAAGGCTGTAAATTCATGCATCTCTTCTCTTGAGTGTGCCAGTGGCTGGTTTTCCCAGCGATGCTACCATGAAATGACAACAGCCCAACAGGAAGAATGTTGCTGGTTTTGCTGCCTGGTTGGTATTCAGTGTGTGTCCCAATTCCCTCCTTAAGGGATCCTGTCAAGCTCTGAAGAGGCTGTGGAGCCTATGGCTCCCCTGTGACTCAGGCCAAGGCTCATCAATCTATTGAACTCAGATGTCATTGATAGAGTAGTTCAATCAGAGCTAATGAAAAGTAACCAGGCCAGGGGAGATAGCTCTAAGAGTAAAGTGTTTATGGTGCAAAGGTGAGGGCCTGAGTTTGAATCCCCAGAGCCCATGTAAAAGCAAAGTGAGGTTGTGTGTGTGTGTGTGTGTGTGTGTGTGTGTGTGTGTGTGTGTGTGTGTGTGGTGTAACCCCAGTAGACACAAATGAATCCTTGGTACTAGCCAGCTAGACCAGTGAATAAGAGACCCTGTCTCAAACAATGTGGAAGAAAACTAAGCTTGTCCTTCAGCCTCCACACATACACTGTGGCATATATGACTACACACATGAAAACCCAATAAATGCACATATATCACACACAAGTAAACAAAAACAAACAAACACTTTGTTTTTTAAAGTTAAAAGAGCCAAATTTTCTCTATACTTCTGGGACTGTCTTAGACTAACCCAGGCCCTGAAAGTGAAGGCCACTGTCCAGGTTGGACAGAATATATATATATATATATATATATATATATATATATATATATATATATTCTTGGAGAATTTCATATGTAAACAATGTACTTTGATTGTATCTACTTCCTACCCATCTTCCAATTCCTCCCTCCTAGACCCCCTACCATACTATTCATCTTCCCAATTTCATGTTCTTTTTATAATCAACTGGGACCAGTTAGTTCTGCCCATAGGGCATAGGCATTGAGCCATCTACTGAAGCATGAACACTTTACCAGTGGCCACAGCCTTGAAGAAAACTGACCCCCTATCCCCAAGAAACCATCAACAGCCAATATCACCTCACCTAGGGGCAGTGCTTTGTGAGTTCCTCCCCCATCCATGCTGGGATTTTGAGTAGCAGACACGCACAGTGTATATGAGTTCCTGCATGCAGTGCCCTGTCATGTCCAAAAGATGCTGTTTCTCAGATGTCCTCTTTCTGCTCCTTCTTCATAATGTCCCTTCTGTGGTCCTTCTTCAGAATGTCCCATTGTACTGTCACACATAGCTGGGACTGAGCCAAGAAATGGAACGACACCTGCTGACATCAACTGACCTCCCAGTTCCACCATCCCTGAAGCAGGTTTAGGTCAGGGTTGGATATAAAATGCCCTCCATAGTCTGGTGTTTTGAATACTTGTCTCCTCACCTTGTCTTGGGTAAAAAGGATAGGAGAAAGGACCATCTGAAACTGTGAACCAGAATGAAGTCTTCAATTAAGTTGTTTCTGTCTGGCATTTGATCACAGTGGTCTTGCTTCCTTCCCTCCCGCAAGCATTCATCCCAAGAGCAGTCTGAGAAAGAGGACGCCTGAGAAATAGCATTGCAACTGTCACCTGCTCCCCTCCGCCCATGTGTAATGTGTTAGCTTGTTGCTGTGAGGGACACCTAAGAGAGGCCACCTATGGGAGGAATGATCCATTTGGGTTCACAGTTGTTTTAGTCAACGGTCATTGGCTCCGTGATTTCTAGGTCTGTGGAAGGGAGGGCACCAGGGTAGGAGGGTATGAGGGGAGTCTAGTGTTTCGTCATATTCACTGTGGTACCCCATGTCTGTCATCAGAATGCCACTAACATGGACGTTTCTCTGTGAATGTACATTGACTGCAGTGAATACAGCATAAGGTCAATCAGGAAAGAGTATTTGGTGCTTGACCTCTAACTTTCTTTGTCCTGTGACTTCCACCCATGTGCCATGTGCAGGTATGTGCACTGTATTGACATCTATGCTTAGTAAAAAATGACTGTAGAAGAGATAACTCTGCAATGGAATGAACTATTGTTCCTCATTTTAGAAGGCTTCTTCAAAGACAGATAACTGTATCTGGAGGTTTACAGAACCCCAGGCCAAAAACACAAGAGAAATAAACAGCTGTTATCACATGGTAGAACACTCAGGCACAGTTGCATGGTAAGGTTTGACAAATCCTTATGGCTCTTAGTACAAAGTACAAAGTCAAATAAGTAACCATGGCAACCAATGTTTGAATTAAACTAAAGTTTCATCAAACTATTTGTGAAGGAGGAGGTAAGACACCCTTATATTGTTGACTTGTTCACCTACACGGATGAATCTATAGATTCTATATGTATGTTACACTCTAGATTTTGAGAGAAATCCATGAGTTTTCAGCTGCTTATTATAACTTCTAATCTATCCACTACCCATCTATAAACACATGGATGGATGAAAATGTGAATTAATATTGTTTCAAAAAAAATACAAAGAGAAAGAAAGAAAGAAAGAAAGAAAGAAAGAAAGAAAGAAAGAAAGAAAGAAAGAAAGGAAGGAAGGAAGGAAGGAAGGAAGGAAGAAA
>NC_034605.1:649645-659379 GCF_900095145.1 Mus pahari | reverse complement strand
AAAGAAAGGAAGGAAGGAAGGAAGGAAGGAAGGAAGAAAGAAAGAAAGAAAGAAAGAAAGAAAGAAAGAAAGAAAGAAAGAAAGAAAGAAAGAAAGAAACCTTTCCCTCTCAGAAATCTTCTTGCCTAACAGTGAAGAGCCAGGAAGCTATGTGTGCACACTGACTTCAGTCTGGAGTTGAGCACAAAGATACTTGTCCTGCAAGGCAATATACAGTGTGAGAGTTGCATGGCTTAGCTCACTCAGGCTGCTGTAACAAAACACTATGGATTGGGTAGTTCTTACACAAAAGAAAATGATCACAACCAGTTACAGATTTCTAGCTGGGAGTAGTGGTGCATGCCTTTAATCCCAGCACTTGGGAGGCAGAGGCAGGTGAATTTCTGAGTTCGAGGCCAGCCTGGTCTACAGAGTGAGTTCCAGGACAGCCAGGGCTACACAGAGAAATCCTGTCTCAAAAAAAAAAAAACAAAACAATACAAAACAAATACTCATAGTTCTGGTAAAGACCCACTTCCTAGTTGGTAGATGGCATCTGCTCAGCTCCATCTCCACATGAGAAACATAATGAGTGAGTTTCTTTGGGTGGCTTTCATGAAGGCGCTAATCCCATTGTGATCACCCCACCCCTTAAGTTAATGTCCTAAACTTACAGGCACTTCACCCCCTAACTTAACCATCTCTTAAACTTCAGCCTTCCTTAAGTTCATTCTGTGAATTATCATTTTAACATATGGATTTGGGAAAACAAAAACATTTGAACAAAGGATTATGTCAAATATTTCATAAATATGATGTGAAGGAGAGAATGAAGACATGGAGGCCCCATTTGTGTTCTCTCTCCATATTGACTTAAGAGATAATGCAATGTACTTATCTGGTACTCCTCCATGTATACAACTGATACAATCGATAGCTTATTCGATTCCTTTAGTAACTGTGTATGTAGGGAAAGTGGAAGTCCCTGCTCCCCAAGTTTGTGCATGAGAGATATGAGCCCCACAGCCACATAACCTGGAAGAAGTGCAAGGTCAAGCCCTCTACTCACTATCCACTGAAGCAGGTCATTGAGGAGTCACAGAGCTGGCTCAACAGACAAACATGATCAGCGCCATGGTAACTGGAGTTCAATCCCACCATGCTCTACATAGTGGATGGAAAGAAGAAGGTCACTATTGAGTGATCTTCCCAAGTGTAAGGTGGTATGGCTGCATCCATGAACACCTCACCCCCACACACACACACACACCTGCATACAATACACAGATGAATGTAATAAAAAATTAACAACAACAAAGGAGTAGTATGGTGAGATCATCTCTGTTGTGGTTTGGGTATGAAGTGTCTTGAAAAGGATCGTTTGTTGAGATTTTTTTTTTTGGTCTGGTTGACCTCATTGAGAGCCAATAGAGACATGTGGGTGCTGATCTCATCCGTGCATCGATTCACCGTTTGGTTAATGATTTGATGGCATTATTGGGAAGTATGGAAACTTAAATAGACCAGAGGGCATGGGACACTGAGGGTGTGTCCTGCCTGTCCCCCACCCACTGCTTCCTGGCCACCGTGAGGTGAGCTCTTCCATTACACACCTGCCACCAGGATGTTTGATCTTACCACAGCCCATCAGCAACAGAGCTAGCACACCAGGAGCCAAAGCAAAGCCTCTGTCCTTTGACACACTTCTCTCAGGCATTTGACACACAGTGAGGCAGCTGACACAGATTGCTATGGTTCCCGTGGCTCCCTCCAAGTCAGCACGGAGACTTCAGAAAGTAAGGCAAAGAGGTATTGCCAGCTGCCTCAAACTTCTCCAGGGTGAGCATTCCCTCGAGGCTTTCCTAGGACTCTTAAAGATGATCATGGACAGCTGCGTTCCACACCCTGCCCAGTCTCCCATTCAGAACTCAGTGTAAACCCTGTCATTTGCAGAAGCTGGAGTTATATCTGTCAGCAGGAGTCCCAGCCACAAGCAGTGACACCCAAAACAAGAGTGTTTGGCTTCTGGCAGACTCTTCCAGAATAAATGGAACTTCATGAAGGTTTGTTTTTCCTTAAACCTGAATTGTCCCAGCTCTTACTGAAGCTAAAGCTGTGGTGAAGTTCAGACTCCAGGTCTGGCACCCAAATACATGTCCTGAGTTTCAGTTGATAGGAAGTACCATTAGTAAATTGTCTACATGAATTTAAAGTATGATCTGAATTCATCCTGGGAAGAAATCCTTAATTAAGATTCTCCAGTGCCAATGTCAGTACTAGAGACCCGGACAAGGAACCAGAGACTATTGTTTCCTGCATACCCCAACACACAGGCTCTTTGCTAAGCAGACGTCTTAAGTCAGCTTGTAAGGCAATGTTATCTTGTATTGTAATTTAAATTCTGTTCTTTTAAAGACTTTTTATTTTCTGTGTGAGTGTTTGACCTACAAGTATAGATGTTCACCATGAGTATGCCTGGTGCCTACAGAGATCAGAAGAAGACATCAGACTCCCTGGGGCCAGAGTTATGGATGGTCCTCAGGCACTGCTCGGGTGCTGGGAATCCAACTCAAGTCCTCTGGAAAGCAAAAGGGGTTATAACTGCTGAGGCATCTTTTTGCCTCAGCAATGTTACTTTTAATGTGATTAATGTGATTAATGTGATAGCTCTCTTAATTGCTTAACAGCCGTGCCATGTAACTAGGGAATTTGCAAGAATTTAGAGTTCTGGGCCCATGACACCTGGCGACGCTTCCCGGGATTTTAAGGGTTTCTCCATCTTTAAGACTAGCATCAATCAAATACATGATGTATGTCCCACTGATCTTTATCAACATTTTGTTTTATTATATCATAGTTTTTTGAGTTCTTGAGGTGGAGTCTTTGCATAGCCCAGGCTGGCCTGGAACACACAAGCCTCCTGCCTTAGCCTCCTAAGTGCTGAGAGTACGGGCCTGGTAACCTCGCTACAGAAAGACAATATCACGTAGTGGAGACTGAGAGGCTGAAGAGCCACATTTCCCCTCCAACATGGCTGAGTGAGCCTGACCAAACCTCTTCTTTCTTCGGCTTCATTTCTCCATAACAAAAATGAAGGTAGCCATGGCTCTGAAACCTTGCCGGATGGAAGAAGCATGAGACGCATGCCGAGACCTCTAGTTTGGGAAGACCATGAAGGTCAGTATCTATCTGATGGCATTGGGAGAACTCAGGCATTCCTGGGCAAAAAAAAAAAAAAAAAAAAAAAAAAAAAAAAAAAAAACCTGAAATCACAATAATGGACGTCTACCACTCAACACACAATGATCGCTCAGCCAATATGTATTGTTTGAGGGCTAGCCTCAGCATCCAGACCACTCAACACACAATGATCGCTCAGCCAATATGTATTGTTTGAGGGCTAGCCTCAGCATACAGACAATGCCACGAGCATGGAGAGCCTTGAGAAACTTATCCAGAAGGCAGTGGTGGTGTTATGTGAGGAGAGGGCAAACACTACTGAAAAGTATGTCCAAGAGGCCCTGTTTTCTAGTTCGCGCTTTTTCCATCTGTGTTGCTGTGCCCAGTTCTTTTTCCTGGGTAGAACCTGACAGAGCCATTTCTAGACAGTGAAGATGGAGGTGTGTCCCTCTCTCCCTCTCCATCTCCATCTCAGCCCCCATCCTGTCCCTGCCCCCCGTTCCCGTCCCCTTCCCCTAACCCCTTCACACATACACAAACACACACCAGCAGGCAACAAGCCCCAGAAGGAGATTTTGATAGTTCAGTCCATTCTGACATTGCCTCAGATCTTCCTAACAGGACACAAGCCTTTTGTCTGAGTTTCTCATTCGTGAGAGATTCCGGAAAGGGAAAGACTGCTTACAGTGGATTTGAGTATTGGTGTAGGGGTGTCCAGGGTTCTTTAATAATGAATCAGATGGAGTTTCCTCTCTGAAGGCATCTCCCCATAGCCTGATCACCCCTTCCACCCACACCTTCCTGCTAGTTTCATGCTTCCCACCACCACGGCTAACATGCTCCAGATGTTCAAACCCCTCAGCACCCCTGAACAACTTCTGAACTTTAATCCAGAGAGGATTTTATTATAATCTAATGCCAACCTTTTGTCTCCTGGAAAACATCATTCACACAACAAGCAGTGATGAGCTACCAACCCCACACTTGCCACTGAGCTAGTATGAGGTCCTGTCTTCCAGGAGCTCCTTCTGAAGGAAAACAGTCACAGCATGAGAAGACACAGAGCAGAGTTAAGAGCAAGGCATTTGGGGATACTGAGGGACAGCTCCTCATCTGCAGCTCATGAGAGCTAAGTTCCAGGACAGCACCCTGCTAACTAAGGCCAAAGTCTGACATTACCAGAAAGCCCGGGGCTCAGTGCAAAATGGCAGACTCCCTTTACTAGCAGGGCTTTTCCTTCTCCGACCTTGTCTGGGGAGTTCGAAACTCCCATACCCTCTACCTGCAGAATGCCGCATAGCCTTGGTTAGATCACAGATTTAGCTTCCTTTCTCCCGATAAGAACCTGGTCAGCAAGCACCTGAGATTCCAGAAATGTCTTACTATGCTAGTGAGGCATCTCAGCACCTTAGCCTTCAGCCAATGACCTTTGCCACCCTGGATATTTTTACCCACTTACCCCAAAACTATATAACTAAGTATCAGGGCAGCCCAAGACTGGTTTCAGAATGAATGTCATCTTGCTACATTGAGTCTAGACTATTCGATTAACTTCTCAGATACTTCATATGCCAAGTGAGAATGGAATACATGGCCAGTGACTTTTATGAACAATAACAAATAGAAGTAGTTCACAGAGTTATAGATTTTAGAGCTAGAAATCACCTCAAGAGATCATTCCATGCAAGAGACCACTCAGGGCTCTAGAGAGCCATACAGAACTCAGAGTGAAGCCATCAATTTCACCATGATCCTCTGCAGTTTTAAAGGAATTTCTACCCCAAGGAAGCCCAGTAGTGGCTTGGTGACCCAAACCTTCTAGCAAGTGGAATTCTCTTTACCAGATGGCCTCTGTCTCTTGAAAGTCTTGTTGTGTACATTTAAGCAAAACTTAAAATTGTTTCGATAAATTTTAGCACTGAGAGATGGCTCCATGGGCGTGCTTCATAAGCATGAACAACTGAGCTTGAAAAAAGCTGGGTGAGGTGCACCTTTATAGTCCCAGTGTTGGAACAGGAAGAGCCCTGGGGCTCACTGGCCAGTCAGCATAGGCTACTTTGTGAGCAAAGTTAGACAATTTAACTAATTAAAAAGAAGGAGGAGGAGGAGGAGGAGGAGGACGAGGACGAGGACGAGGACGAGGACGAGGACGAGGACGAGGAGGAGAAAAAGAAAGAAAGAAAGAAAGAAAGAAAGAAAGAAAGAAAGAAAGAAAGAAAGAAAGAAAGAAAGAAAGAAAGAAAGAAAGAAAGGATTCTTAATTAGGTAAAAGGAAAATAAATAATGCTAAAAACTGTGAGCAGAGCCAAGGTAAACAAGAAAGGATTTTTAGAACACCTATGTTCTCAAGATTTTTTAAACAATCATTTATAAACACTCAGGTTAAATTATTGTAGGTTTGCATGCATACGTGTGTTGTGCTGTACTGTTTGAAAGGACATCTCATTTTATTTCACGTGAGCTACACCGAGCCACGTAGCCTCCCTTGAGGAAAATGCTGCCACGCATGTCTTATGTGTATTAAGGCCCTGTGTTAGTCTGTGTTCTATCACTGTAACAAATGCCTGAGATCATACACTTACAAAGATGAAAGATTTCATGTGGCCCACAGTTTTGGATATTTCAGTCCATGACTTGTCTCATTTCTTGGGGTTAGGGGGCGTTGCACAAGGCAGTTTATCAAGGGAGAAGCCCATAGTTCTATTGACCTCAGGACAGAGAATTAAGGAGCTATGGTCCTACTACCCCCTTCAGGGGTATGTCTCCAACAGTTAGAAAACCTCCCCCTAGGCTCCACCTCTCAAAGGTTCTACCACATTCCACAGTTAACAAGCTGGGACCAGGGCTTGAACTATAGGTCTTTGAGCGATGGTCTAAATCATAACTATAGCGGCCTCAAAGAAGCAAGAGTGCACAAGACTGGATGCTGATGCCAGCTCCAGCCCTGCCGATTGTCAGCATGGGACTAATAGCACCAGCTCCAGGCCTGTCTGATCTCCAGCATGTGCTCACTCTCTTGTGTCCCTGCTGGCTTGTTGTGTCTACACCGTGCAGAGCGTCAGTTCTCAGGAAACTAGGCTGGAAAGTGTCTTTGAGGCCAAGACAGAAACACATACAATTTGAACTACAAAGCATGCATGTGGTCACCATAAAGATGCATTAGCTCACGTCACAGGCTGTGGAAGGTCAGAGAAGGGTACAGCTAGCTGCCTGGGAGATGAGGAAATCCTCATGGCTCCTAACGGCAGGAACGAGCTGTAGTTAAGCCATGGACACTGGGACCACTGCGAGCAGACAGAAGCAGGGGGTGCAAGGTGCACTGAGCACGAAAGGGTGGTGTGAGAGAAAGCTAGGGATGTGTGGTATCCTGTGAGAACACTAAGCAATAGGCACTGGTCATAAGGAGGCATGGGGGGATAGGCTGACCCATACTGCGTTTGTGTTGTCCAGAGAAACACAACAGTTAAAATACTTACCGATTAGATGTTGGTGTACAGAGAGAGCTTTATTGGGATGGCTTAACTAAACAAGAAAACACTCTCCGAGCACACCCAGAGACAGATTTATCAGCAATCCTGGCATCCCTTAGTCCTGAGGAGGAGACACATAAATTAACCCTCGCGTATACTGCATAGTATGTGATGGCCATGATGCAAACACTTACTAATTTATGAAGTTGTGTACGCCTCTAGAGGGACTAAAAGTCACCTGTCATGAAGACAGTGTTAGGTCTGGATTAGGTCTGTGAGTAAAAGGACAGTGCAATCACCTTAATGAGAAAACAATCAAACACTGAGATGGAACTGAAAACCATTATATAAGTAATTTCGGCCCAGAAACCAAATACTGTGTTCACACATGGACTGGAGACTTTAATTCAAGTGTGTGTGGTGTGGTGTGGTGTGTGTGTGTGTGTGTGTGTGTGTGTGTATGTCTGTGTGTATGTCTGTCTTTCTGTGTGTGTCTGTCTTTGTGTGTCTGTGTATATGTGTGTACATGTGAGTATGTGCGTGTATATGTGAGTATGTGTGTATATGTGAGTGTGTGTATGTGCATGTACATGTGAGTGTATGTGTGTGTATATGTGTGTATGCATGAGTGTGTATGTATGAGTATGTGTGTATTGTGTGTATGTGTGCATGTAGGTATGGGAATAGGTTATGAAACTATAAAGTGGATTCTGAGAGATGGAAGAGAGGTCTTAAGGGGGTTGATGATTGAGGGAGAGGTTACAGACGTGGTATGACATGAAGCAGAATGGAGGCTTCTGAGGAGGAGACCAGTGTGGGTATGAATCAACACAAACAAGGTATGAGGCTGGAGAGATGCTCAGACAGTAAAGTGCTCGCTACTCAAGCCTAAGGACTTGAGTGCAGCCTCCCAGAAGGCAGGCGAGAATGGCAGGCACTGGTGTGTACCTGCAGCCACAGTACCACGATGCTGGAGACAAGAGAACCCATCTGGCTTGCAGACCAACCAGCCTCAAGATAGAAGACCCAAAACCAACCCCTGGCTACCACATGCATGTATACACACGTGTACACACATAATGATAGCCAAACCTGCATTTGCACGCACAAAGGAAAACTATATGTAAATATTATAATAAAACCTGTTACTTTGTATGCTATGTTCATTGTTTAAGACAAGGTCTTACTCCATAGCCTTGGCTGGCCTGGAACTCACAGAAATCTGCTTGCCCCTGCTTCCCATGTGCTGCGATGAAAGGCTTATAACACCTCAACATGCTGCATACTAATTTAAAAAAAATAACAATTGTGGTGGTCTGAATAGGTTTGACGCCCATAGATTTTTGTGTTTGAATGTTTGACTCATAGGGAGTGGCACTATCAGGAGATGAGGTCTTATTGGAGTTAGTATGGCCTTGTTGGAGGAAGTGTGTCACTGAGGAGGCAGACTTTGTGGCTTCATATATAAGCACAAGCTACATCCAGTGTCTCTTCTGCTGCCTACAGATCACGAACTCTCAGCCCCTCTAGAACCATGCCTGCCTGCACACTGCCCTGCTCCCACCATGATGTTAATGGACTGAACCTCTGAAACTGTAAGCCAGTCCCAGTTAAATGCTGTTCTTTATAAGACTTGCCTTGGTCATGGTATTTGTTCACAGCAATGAAACCATAACTAAGACAACAATAATAAATATTAAAGAAGACAATAAAGATCACAGGGGAATCACTGACTGAAGTCAAACGCAATGCAGAAGGAAAAATAAAAATCAGCCACTGAGGAGAAATCCCAGAAGACTAGTCTTTGAAACTAAACCATTACTATATTATTATTATTATTATTATTATTATTATTATTATTATTATTATTATTTTATTTGGGGCAATTCATGGAACTTAAGAATGTTGTTGTCACAGTGAAGGTGCTTAAGGCTGGCATTGTCTAGGGCGCTTTGTGGGTTGAAAGAGCACCTGGCTCCATTCCTCATAACTTTCAAGACTCAAGAAATACGGAATGGAGGCTCAGTCCCTTACGGAAGCCTGAAGGCACCTGAGTGTCTATATCTGACTGTATGCAGGGAAAGGAACTAGTGATGACCTCAGAGGAGAGCCAATTTCTAAAAAGTATGTGTTCTGGGCAATGACTCGCTGGTTAAAACACAGAGATTGCTGCTCAGATCCCCAGAACCCATATAAATGCCAGCCTAGGAAGTGGAGACGGGATTCCCAGAGCAACCTGGCTAACAAGACTGGACATGTGGTCAAGATCTGGGTTTAACTGAAAGACCCTGCCTCGATAAATAAGATAGAATGTTTTCGGATGGTTCTTACATCTCCTTCAGGCCCCCACATGCACACATGTACTCAATCACCCACACACGAGTACCACGTATATGCATAATCATGTGCAAATAGGCACACATGGAAATGGAAAAAAACAATTGGAGGTGCTGACTCAGACATGGCAAGCATGCTGGTGGGGTGGGAACGAAGTTAAAGAACCAGCGTGTGTGTGTGTGTGTGTGTGTGTGTGTGTGTGTGTGTGTGTGTGTGTGTATCCCGAGCTGAAGCAGCATGTGTAGACTGCTGGACTGCCCAGAACATCCATCTTCTGCTATGAGCAACAATGACGCACTCCTTCCCAGATGTTGAAACAGACTGATCAGCCATTTTCCGTTGGCAGCTCCAGCAGCCAAAGTCACATGAATAGCAATGGCCTTAGATACTCTACGGTCCCAGCTGGCACAGGCCTTAGGCAAACTGTAGGCCCAGCTGGCCACTTGGAGGCTGATTGCAAAAAGAAAATGATGACAGAAAATACAGTCTTGATCTGGCTTTCTGGAAGGCATGGCAAAGCAGCCAACATGCTGGGTGCACATTCGTCTCACGTCACCTGGAAGCTGGCTCCTGGGGCTCTGCAGCAGCAGGCGCTTCATCTTGACAGAAGGACTAGAAGTGGGTTAGTCATGTTTTCCCCTAAAAAATAGTCTCTGTATTTCTATCTTTTAATGAAGGCCTCTTGGAATAAGAGGTTTATTCTGTCTGTTCTCTCTCTCTCTCTCTCTCTCTCTCTCTCTCTCTCTCTCTCTCTCTCTCTCTGTGTGT
>NC_034605.1:643949-649605 GCF_900095145.1 Mus pahari | reverse complement strand
CTCTCTCTCTCTCTCTCTCTCTCTCTCTGTGTGTGTGTGTGTGTGTGTGTCTGTCTGTCTGTCTGTCTCTCTCTCTCTCTCTCCCCCACACCTTTCTGTGTGTCCATGTTTTGCGTGTGTGGAGTTGGGTTTGGGAGTGTGCATGTGGAGGCCAGAGTCTATCCTCAAGTGTCTTCCTCAATCACCCTCCTTTTAATTTTTTTTTTTTGGGGGGGGACACAAGGTCTCTTTGCTGAACCCAGAGTTCACTGACCTGGCTAGATTAGCTGTTCAGCAAGTCCCTTCTCACGCCTCTACCTCCCCTGGACTGGGATTAAGGTGCACACCGCTGTTTCTGGTACTTTTAAATGGGCTTAGAGAATTGATCTTATGAGTCTGTGGCAAGCATTTTACCAATCTTATGAGTCATGTCTCTAGCCTGAGAAGTTCTTCAATGTTCTAATCTCACCTCAAGTTAAACAAAAGAGAGCATCCATCATCCACTTCCTTCTAACAAATTGATTGTTGAGAACCTTAGTGTCAGAGAAATGGCTCCATTTGTCATAAAGCACCCGAGAATAGGTGTTGAACCACAGCATCAGTGAGCACATAAAAGGAAGCAGAGACCCTTCCCTTAATTGGACAGGTCACACACAGGCACAGACTGGAAAGATGGCATGGTGGCTGGGGCAAAGGTTTTCTGGTTTTGGTTTATTTTACCCACAGAAAGGGAAAATTATAGAAAAAGTGTGTGTTATATACTGGAAACTTCTGCAGAGGCTAGACCCTTGTAAAACTCAACTCTGGGAGTTTTTGTTGAACAAGGAGGGCCTGACACCTAAGGAAGGGCTGTCGAGATCCAAGGGTGGCTTTGCCTGCTCAGACTTAGTCTCGGATCAGCACATTAGTGGTGATTAAGCTGAGCAGTGGTGACACACACCTTTGATCCCAGCACTTGGGAGACAGAGGCAGGCTGATCTCTGTGGTTTCTGCAGAACAGTCCCAAGACAGCCAGGGCTACACAAAGAGAAGCCCTGCTGTGAAATCACAACAAAAATGAACAAGCAGTGTTTGAAAACAAACTCTCAGGAATTCAGGGCTCCAGGCTGTGGCAATAGCTGCCCCCTCAATGGCACAAATAAAAACCCTTCTGTTTGTTTTATTTCTGATTCTCTGATGTAGAAGGTCAAGTACATTTCAAGAATGTGTAGGAATTATAATCACTAAAATTATTTCGTAAACATATTTCATGAAGTCCTCCTAAAAACAAAGAGAAACACAGAACTTACAAACAAAAACTATTATAAGATTTGTGTCTGTCTGTCTCTCTCTCTCACTCTTTCTCTCTCTATGTGTGTGTATGGGGGGGGTGTTACACATACATGGCTATGCAGGTATGTGTGCACATTCATGGGGAAACACACACAGGAACACACATATATACACACACTAAGGAAGGCTATAAAATGAATGAACCCTAAAGATATAATACTAAGGGAAATCAGTCGTAACAAAGATGAATGCTGTACAACTCTAGTCATGCATGATACAGACAGACAGAAAGTACAGAGGACCTAAGCCAGGGCTGGAGTAGACTGTTTCACGGGAATAATTTAAGCTTTGAATGGAGAGAAGTTCTAGAGATGGGTAGCAACTATGATTGGAGTTACTGGACTATACCATTAAAAATGGCTGACACATTTTATATTATGTATGTTTACACACATGGCTTGTGCACTCACACATACACACACACACACACACACACGCACACACAGGGTTTGGTTCTCGTTTACTCACGGTCCCCCTCTCAAGTGATGTCGTCGGCTGCTATATCCACCTTTGACCTACTTGCCACCAACTGTTCCATCAGGACATACTCCTCAAGGACATAGAGAAGGACTTCCTCTACCCCTCTGCACTCAGACAGTATGCGCTTCCACATACCTGCCAAGAAGCTCTAGCTGGAACTGTATCACCAGGATCAAAGGGATAATTACCCCCTGAAGGACGTCAAGAGACTGCAGAGGGGAAGCCCTTCCTGCAGAGAAGGAGGCTCTCTTCCAGCTGTGAGCTCGGCTCCAGGCATCTATTTCCATCCAAGGATGCTGGTCTCATGGAGGACAAACCCCCTAGTGCCTTCAGAGGACTGTGGTGGCTAGGAGAAACTAATGGACCACATTAGCACCTTAGCTGGGCAGTCCCCAGTGCTTTTTCTCCTTTTCTGTCTCATTCTTCAGTCTGTTAAAAAAAAAATCTCTTTTGCTGTTTCAGCCACAAGCACAGCTCCCACCCCTTACGTGATCATATTGGTGAGATACACAGACATTGTGAAATTTTATTTCAAAATACCTTTTAATAAGAAGTCATGAATCTCTCAGTGAGTCCCAGTATCTAGGGGCAAGCTCAAATTCATGAATAAAAATGTGCAAATCCAGACCTGGCTGTTGAAGACACAGTATCCGTTAATAGTGACAAATGGCACAGCCTTTAGCTCGCAGTTGCTGACAAGCCAGCGCCACCCACGCACAGTCCCGATGCTGGCAGTTGCTCTAGTGTCTGCCCAGTCTCTTCCTTTTAGGAAGTGTGAACCCCAGATCAACTTGACCATTTCCCTTTCGCTTGTCTCCATGTGCATTTCAGACACACATCGGCCATGAAGACATGTCAGGGTGTTTGCCTTTTATGATCAATGGGGTCAACATGCCCTGGGAAGCAGGCTTTGAGGCCACTGGCAAGTAAAATACACATTTAAACATTGGCTACCAGCCCTAGCAGTATATTTGATGAAAAATAAATAAATAAATTGGATTCTACTAAATTTTTCTTACTGTGTGTGTCCATGTCCATGTGGACTTGTGTGTGCCTGTGCCATAGATTAGCATCAGAAGACTTTTCACTGAACCTGAAGCCTGATGATTCAGTGGGTCTGTCTGGCCAGTGAGCCCCAGGAGATTGTCCTCTCTCTCCTTCCCCAGCCCTCAGATGGCGGACAAATGCTGGCGGTTTACCTGCGTGTTTTGTGCAGGCGCCAGGGATAGAATCCCGTTCTCCTTGCTTGTGCAACAAGTACTTTGCCACCTGACCCACCTCCCAGGCCCTAAAGTTAAAATTTTCTAACCTGTAAAAGACCCTTTAAGAAGGTGACAAGCCACAGACTGGAGGAAAATTTGCAAAACACACAGCAGGTAAAATTCTGGTACTCAATATACATTAAAAAAAAAAAAAAACCCTCTTAAGATATAACACGAATAAACACGCTATTCAAAAATGAGCAGAAGACCTGAACAGACACTATGTCAAATAAAATATCCAGGTAACGGTCATACGAATGGTCACTGGAGAATTGCAACTAAAACAACAATGAGATACTACGTGGGAGAGGGGGGTTGGAGGGTCGGCTCAGTGGCAAGGAGCCCTAGCTCATCTTTCAGAGACCCAGAACCCACACTGGGCAGCTCACAACAGCCTGTAACTGTAATTCAATGCTCTCTTCTGGCCAATATGGGCACTGCACTCTCATACACAGATATCTACACACTACACAGAGAGAGAGAGAGAGAGAGAGAGAGAGAGAGAGAGAGAGAGAGAGAGAGAGAGAGATTGTTGTGTGTTTTTTTTAAAACAACACTTTAAACCTGTTAGAAAGGTTATAATCCCCCACACTGATAACACCAAGTGTTAGCAAAAACATGAACAATGAGAACTTTGAGGACTATTGGGAGTGCATAATGGTACAGCCACTTAACAAGACAGTTTGGCTGTTTCTTACAAAATCTACATAATCTTACAAAATCACATTTCATGTGATCCATCAACCTCACTCCTCAGTGTGCACCAAAAACAAGTGGTAGCATGTCCACACAAAACTCTGCCCATAGAGGGGGCTTTATTAGAGCCACCTAGATGGCCTTCAAAGGAAGAGTGGGTAACTTGTGGTTTAGTCACACAATGAATTATCACTTGGGAATTTAAAGTCATGAAAAAACAATGGGAAATGCCAGCTGTGGATCAATATGTAACAAAGCTGCACGCTGTGTGACCCTAACCATGGCCAAGAATCTCTGAATGACAGGGTGCGGGCCAAGAAAGTGTCATCGGGTGATGTTGTCAGTGGAGGACTGTCGCAGAGTGTGCAGCTTGTTATACATCTAGGCTGCGTGGATGGCTTTTGTTCCCAGGCCACAAAGTTGTGCAGCAAGTGCCGGTGACCGGCCGTGATTGTTCAATGGTGTTTTGTGTCTAAGCATAAGAAAGGTATAGTACGCATACAGAATAGGGGCTGGAGAGCTCAGTGGTCCAGGGCATTGGCTACTGTTTCAGAGGACCTAGATTTGATTTAAAGCTTATGCATGCCAGCTCACACCATCTGTAACTCCAGTTATAGGGGGATATGATGCCCATTTGTGGACACTGAGCACACATGTGGTACACAGACATACATACAGGCAAAACACTGATATGTAAAATATTAAAAGAATACAGTACATGAGGTTTTGTAAATGGTAAACTTGCATAAAATCCTTACCACAACTAGAGCTTAAACTGGCGATGGAATATGTCACCACTCACTCATAACATACACTCACACAGACAGACGTATACACAAAAATAATTTCTGTGGTGAATGGATAAGTGAGTGGAGAGTGTGAAACCCTGGACCACTGCTATATATTCTGTAGACTGTAGAAATTCCTTCTTCAGTAATAAATGAACCTGAACTAAGTATAACTTTTTATGTCACATACTTTCAAATTTTTAATGTTTAATTTTTTGAGAATTTCATCTATAGGTACTGCCTTTCCACTCCACCTCTAACTCCTTCCATTTATGTACCTTTAGTTTTAATCCTTTTGTAATAACCATTTCAAATACACATGTTATATATCTGTATATTTTGTTTTCATATTCTATTACCATATTATTCTGAAAGTGTTTTACTTTTTAATTAAAATACAATTAATCATTTTTCCTTTCTTTTGTTCCCGCTGGTTTCTCCCAAACACTTTTTTCCCTTACTTCCTCTTGAAATTATGATCTCTCTTTCTTGTTAATGTTACACACACACACACACACACACATTGTCTATGTATGTGCATATGTATGTGTATGTGTGTGTGTGTTTGTAAATCTTCAGTGTTTTCTGAGCACTAGGAACAGTGATTGTGTCGCAGACATGTCAAAAGATGGTGTTGCATCTGAGCGTGACTACTGGTTGCTTCCTTGCTTGAAAGCTCACATAGCACCTTCCAGAACTGTGAAATCTAGTCCTCGGGGAGGTAGATTCTTTTGTAAAGTACATTCAGGGCTAGAGAGATGGCTCATCAGTTAAGAGCACAGGCTGCTCTTCCAGCACCCACATGGCAGCTCACCTCTAGTTCCCAGGATCCTATGTTCTCTGTGGCAACAAGCATGCATGTGGTGTACCTGTTTACAGGTAGACAAAACCCCCAATGTGCATTTAAAAAAAACCAACAACAACAAATACAAATAGTTTTCTAGTTTTTAAGCCTTTTAAAATAAAATCTCTCTCTCTCTCTCTCTCTCTCTCTCTCTCTCTCTCTCTCTCTCTCTCTCACACACACACACACACACACACACACACACACACATGACAGCATGTGTCTCTCTTCTACCTTCACAGTACCACTGGGAGATCCTCAAGGGTAATGAAACT
>NC_034605.1:636497-640964 GCF_900095145.1 Mus pahari | reverse complement strand
TGGAAAACAATTTTCCAAGCAAATGGTCCGAAGAAACAAGCTGGAGTAACCATTCTAATATCAAATAAAATTGGCTTCCAACCCAAAGTTGGAAACTCAGAGCTCCTCAACGTCACCCTGGCCACTAAAATTGCTCATCATCTCAGCCACAGCTCTGTTGAGTTTTGCAAATGTTTCTTCATCAAGTAATCCTTGAATGCCTCCTCCAGATGCCCCTCATATACTCCCTGATGACATTACCTCAATCCCAGGCAAGACACTGAATGTTGTCATAGATTCTGTTATTCTTCCAGAATTACATTAATGACTTCTGAGTGTCTACCTCACTTGTAGAAATAGCCTGAATGAAGGTTCTCCCCATTCCATAGCCAACCTTCAAAGCTGCTATGATTCCTCAGCCCATTGGTTGGATCAAAGAGATATTGTTTAAGGGGAGAAGCTACTACATCCTTGGAAGGAAGATCATTAGTAAGAGGAGACTATGCTGGAGCATTATTAACAACAAGCACATCTTGAAGAACATGTTGCTCTCCAAACATTCTTTCTCCATTTTTCTGCTATGGCAATTCAAGGAGTGTGTGGGCTTCTTGGAAGACATGCTGGACCATTCCTGATTTCTTATTGCTCCACTAATAGTGTGAGCTACTAAGCTGGGGAAGAGGAACCCACATTCTCATTAAGCCAGATCACAAAATCTCTATATATGGCCTGCTACATCATGCCTGTTATGGTCTGGTTATGAAGTGCCTGTCCTCCTAGAAGATTCATGCCCCTGATGCAAGCAGAGTTCAGAAGTGGCATTTGGGGAAATGATTGGCTCATGAGGATTCTGACTTCATTAATAGATAAACACAATATGGTTATTTGGGCATTTGTTGCAGCAATGAAAAAAACTGAGTAACATAGCTCACAAGCAAGATTTTGTCTTTGTCTTTAAATCTTTTAAACCTACATTGGCTGAGCCCCTTCCAAGCATCTCTTCACCGCATAGGGAGGCTTCTTCCCAATGATGAATGTGCTGGCCAGCCATCTTCCCATTTTCAACTCCTTGAGAGGGTCCAGATTTTCTTTAGCTGCCTTCCTGTCCACACTTGCAGACTTGGGGTAGACCCTCACTAAGTCACTCTTCCTTTACACAATAAAGAACGATTCTTCAATCACTTGAGCTACCCAGAGTTAGTAGGAAAGGCAGCATCATAGCTGGGTACAGCTGTTTCTCTTGATATCACAAATGAGCATTTTGATTTGGCTGTGTTCGTCACCATGTTAATGAGGTGCTGTTTAGTCCTAAATGCATTTCTCTAGAAGTTTCTTCATATCTGGCCTATAAAACCTCCTTGAATTTCTGCCAGTCGCGTTGCTTCCAATGGAGCAGATCCTTCTCACAGCTTCTATTACTTGGCTCTTGTTCTTCAGGATCACAGCTCTGGTGGGATGGGGCACACCTGACTGGACAGGACCCACAGCTGTTTTTCCACTTTCATAGTCCTTAATCAATTTTAACTTCATTTGCAGGTGAGTCACTCAGTGCCAGCTCATACTGGCAACACTAATGCTGGAGATTTGGTGCTTATGGGTCACGATGAGCAGAAAGGTATGAGATTAAAGGAATCCCAAGAGGAAAATGAAGCCGTCGGGATACCCAATCAATATGAGACACACGAAGCTGTTGCCAGCATAGCACCGTAGAGTATTCCTTACTAAACATTTTGTTAAACAGGAGCGCACCCAAGAATGGCCGTGCAAACAGATTGCATAGCAAATACATAGCCAGCCACACAGTCTGTATCATGATAAAACATCATTTACTACACATAACTGTGTGTGCTGTGCCACTTCTCTATCCTCACATGAAGCTTTATTCACCAGCATCACCACAAGCATATGTGTAATGGATCTCACAAAGACTGTAATGGCTGTGGTGCACTGGGTAATATGAACTCACCGACTGTGTATGTTTAGTGTAGGCTTATTCCCTTGTCAACTAAAATACTATGCTTCACATGGCCTTATATACAAAATTGGAAAGGGAAAAACAAATAGGTGTTACCGTAGCCTTGTTGGTAGGTTAGGTGTGAAGAATCAAATGGGTGGGGAACAGGAGAATTTTAAAGCAGCTAAATTATCCAACATAATCCCATACTGGTGAATTTACATTGTGTTGCTATCAAAAGCACACAGAAGAGGGCTCAATAGACGGCTGATGGCCCAGCTGTTAAGAGTAGGTACTGCTCCTGTAGAGGCCCTGAGCTCAGCTTCTAACCATCTGCCTATAACTTCAGCTGTAGAGGATCCGGTGCCTTTTTCTAACTTCTGAGAGTGCAATACTCTGTATACAAACCCACACTAGGACTCATATACAACTAAAAAATCCCACCCTGGGAAGCTATTGACAATTGGTGGTTCCTGGGGGAGGTAGAGTCCTTTTTCCCCAGGGATGTGGGCTCTGGAAGATTACTCATAAACTAGTAGGTGGTCCTATCCCACAAGCACAGTGGACTCTGAGTTGTTCTTTGTTTCTAAGAGCCATGAAATTAGTAGGTGAAAGGGATGTAGTAGACATATAGGGAAGGAGTCAGAAGGAAGATAGTAGGGATAGATTAAGCAAGACACATTAAATGCATGAATGAAATTCCCAAACCAATCAAAAAGAGATAAAAGTCTTTTTTGAAGACTAGACACAGAAAATAGGCTCCTCCGAGTGAGTTCTAAAACACCCTGGACTTTAGCCAGCCCTAATGAATCTGCACTGCTCACGGATCACCATGGGAAACCTACCCTCTGTTCACTCAAATCGTCTCTAAAAGTCTATACATTTAAAGGACATACAGAGGAATCCATAAACAGTACTGATGCCTTGGCCTCACTTCAGATTCTGATTAGTTTCTGGTGGCCCACATGGGTTCTCCTGAGGAAGTCTGGTACTTAAATTCACAAATTATTGACAAAGACTATGAAATCCCTGCCCTCGCCCACTTCTATGTTTACTGAGTTAAGAAACAGGACTTTGAACCCTTAGTTGGTCAGCATTCCTTAAGCGCACAGACTCGGGCTGGGGAGGTGGCTTAGTGGCTACAACACTTACCTTGCATGTTTGAGGACTGGAGTTTGGGTCCCTAGCACTCATTTAAATACCTGTCTGGCATGATAGTCCACCTGTAACCCCAGCGCTTGGGAAGGTAAGTCAGAGGACCCTTGAGACAAGCTGGCTAGGTTAAGATTCGCAAGGCCCAAGAGCTCTGGCTTCTGCAAGAATGTGCCTTAGACCATGAAGTTCAAAGTGTTATCTCAGAAGACACCCCGTGACAACCTCTGGCCTACACAAACATGTGCACATGCACACAGAACAGGCAAATGTGCACCCATAATACATACACACTTATGCAGTACTCCACAGACTTATTAATAAAAGGTCAAAGAAGTACAAATGACTAGAAGCTAAGATCATTGGCACAGGATCTAAGGTTTAATGAGTTACCTAAAAGGTCACAACATTGCTGAAAAAGCCTTGAGGTACAAAACTCTCAGAGATGCTGAGGTGTGTATGTTTGTGTGTGTGTGTGTGTGTGTGTGTGTGTGTTCCTTGAAGTTATTTTTACTGGAGTGATCAGAAAGAACTTGAACCCAAATGAGGGTTTGTTTAGCAATCTTGCTTTAAGCAATTTCCTTAAGAGCGGTGGACACTAAAAACTGTGCTCAGTGGGCATCTTAGGGAAGTGGTTCCCAACCTGTGGGTCACAACATGAGGAACTGTACTAAAGGGCCATGGCTTTAGGAAGGTTGAGAACCAAGCCTCGGGGCTTCCTATCTTTTTCTTGCACTTTCCTTCCTGTGTTTTGGATTTCTGCTACAGCCCAGTCCTAGGAAATGGAGTTTCAGGGTGGTCTTGTTTCTCCATGTCATTTCCCTAACACCTGTCCCCTGCTACGATTTGCCTCAGTGTACAGGTTTAGGGTTTCATTCCAATCCATGTTCTCTTCTGGCTAATTGGGTTAAGCAAACCACATTACTGTAATGGAAGATAATGGATTATTGCGTTACCCTTCTCTGCAACTGACAACACGCATCAAATGTCTGCACAATGTTCCTGTCCATGGCCCAGGGATTCCACAGAAGTCTGCAAGCTTTCTCTGTAAGTGTGTTTGCTTTATAGCATGCACAGAAAGCAGGTGAGTCCTCACACAAAAAGGTTCCTGTAATCATGCACCATTCTGGCTCCAAGGTGAGGGTTGAGGGTGCCCACTGAACTTCAGAGGGTGGGGCTCATGCTGATCCCTTGCTGTTTCTACAACGAGAAGGTGGGGTGTGGGTACAGGGAAAGCCAGACTTCATGATGGTTTTCCCTACTCCATATCAACTCTTTGGAAACACAACATGTTAAGAGGAAGAAGAAGAAGAAGAAGAAGAAGAAGAAGAAGAAGAAGAAGAAGAAGAAGAAGAAGAAGAAGAAGAAGAAGAAGAAGAAGA
>NC_034605.1:628008-636180 GCF_900095145.1 Mus pahari | reverse complement strand
GGGGAGGGGAGGAGAGGGGAGGGGAGTAAAGGGTTTCGAACTTGTGCCCTCCTGGGCTGAAAAGGGATCAGTGGAAGGGGCCAGCGGGAAAGAGGACCCTGAGCTGTGCTCCTGAATCCCATGATCCCCATTTGTTCTTTCTCAAAATAGCGTTAGAGGTGAGAGCAACAAATGGGATCAATGTCTGAAAGTAAACTTACATAATGTTTCTCGGTAGATGTGAATGTAACATGTAACCAAGTCCATCCGTGTCTAGCCAGGAGTGGCGAAAGTTTCCATGCACTTCACAGGGAAATGATGGCTCGTAGAGATCTTGACTCAGAACACATTAGTAGCTAGAATTTTATAACAAGATACAAATGTCTGGGGTTATAAAAACCCAGGCTAGGATGGCCCAAAAATCCCTTCTGTCACACCTCAGTGGCCTATGACATCCAGCCTGGCCATCTTTGATAGAAGGCAGAAGAAACTCAGATGGTGTCACAGGGAACCCACAGCTTTGAACCAGCACCGAAAGCCTACCTGAACATCAGACTCAACCTCAGGCTGGGGAGTGGGGGGGAAATAAGGCAAGTTTGAAACATTGAACATTTATCTAAACAAACCGGTTTTAAAAGACTATTTTGACTGCAAAAATCTGGGAAATGTTTCCTTTCCTTCTCAAAATAGTGTTAGAGGTCAGAGGAGTAAGATTACAACAGTCCTTGAAAATAAACTCGGTTTTATGCCTTCTCCTTGGTAGATATGTTCATGACAGACCAAAGAACTGATTCTGTCCAAGTCCAGTGACGCCATGAGTCTGTTGGGATAACTTTCAGGAAAATGAGTTAGGGGTTACTCACAAGAAGATGGATGACTCAAAGACAACCGTGGTACCTAAAGGGCCTAGCCCTGGCTGATAACTCACAGCAGCTGAGGCCCTAGAGCTCTGTCCTGCAGACAGCTCCACTGAAGATTAACATCCCCTCTTGAACAACTATGAAGGGTTCCCTAACAGGCCCGGCCCAGCAAGCATGGCTTCAACAGGGCTTGTCTTTTCCCCTTTCCTCTTCCTTGCTAATCAGTCAAGGTTCCATTTCTAAAGGTCCATTTGCCCCCCCCCCCAAGGTCCATTTCCTTATTTTGGCCACTTCCTTATTCCTAATACTCCAAGGTCCAACTATCAAATTTTCATTTTTTGATTATACTAGCTAACCTGTTCAATTAGGACTTACAAACTTACCCTAGCACAGACTTCCCCTTGTCTCCTTAAAAACCCACTGCTTGAAAAAACAAAAACAAAAAAACAAAAACAAACCCTGCTGCCTGCTGTCTGCCTTTGCCTGTCCCAGAGGCAGAGCCCAAACTTGCACCAACTGCCCTGCTTGCCTCTCCAGGGTAATAAATCTCACTCGTGCTGAGAACTTGGTGGCTGGAAGTAGTCTGAGCTGATGAAGGGTAGGTCGGTATCCCTTCAAACCATGTGCTACTTTTTTAAACTTGGGGGATACCCTTGTGAATCCTGTTACCTTCATGGAGTTCCTGAACTTCCTAAAATTCATGAACTTCCTGGAAGGGATCTTTTTGGCTTCCTGATACTTCTGCACCCTCACCCTCCTTCCAGAAAGGAGTGCTTCACTTTGGAGGAACTAGCTATAAATTCCTCTCTCTTCCTTCAGTTGAGGGGTGCAGTGTTACATTTCCATGGACATCAGATTATTCACACATATGGCCAAGTTCTTCCTCAAGGGCGAATGAAGGATTCTTTCATGGACCTAAACCAGAGGAAAGACTGACAACCATTGCTGATGGATGGTTACAGTAGGAAGCCCATCATCCCACTGTAACATCATAAATAGGCACACCCTAGGATTCCCAGCCTCTGGTTTTGCCTCTTCTCTTAAGGCTGAAAGCTAGGACCAACAGACATCTGACACAGTTTTGGGCACAAGAAAAAAGGGAGACATAGGACTCAAAAAGACCTAGATGATCTAAGGAGTCAGACGCGGGGAAATATTAAAGACTCGGTAATGTCTTCAGGGAGAAGAAAAGTCTCAAACCAAGCAGAGGTGACCCACTGATAAACAACCAACTGAAGAGCACCTTTAGAAATTAAAAGTCGTTGAAATTAAAATCAAGTGGGAAGATTAAAAGAAAAAATAAATCTAAGAAATAAGAGAAAGGGATAGAGAAGTGAGGGGAAGAGGCCAAGACAAAGATTTGGTAGGTCGTCTAACACTGAGCTAGATGTGTGGGGACTCCTCAGAACGGCAGTTAAGACTCTGGCTTCCTCATGGGTCACTTCTTGGCTCACTGGCAGAAGGAGGCCCTTGTCCTCCACTGTATGGGTCTCTCCAAGAGCTGGCTGTGTGTTCTCCTGACCCAGCAGCTGGCCTCTCCCAGAGAAAGCAATCTGAGAGATAACAGAAAGACTTCATGCCTTTGCGCTATACTCTATTATATGTAAAATATCAGGTCTGGCCCATGCAGGGAGTCAGCTCACAATGGTGCCAGATGCTTAATGTGCTAAGGCAGGAGGAGTAGAGATCTGGAATCAAAAAAAAAAAAAAAAAAAATCAGGGTTTGACTCTTGGCTCTGCTACAAGACCATTTAGCCCCTTCCATGGTTTTCTTCTCTGTAAAGTGTGGTGTGCCTGCCATTGCGCACAATTCTTTTGAAAGCAGATTATTTAAAGTGACTGTTCATGGAGATGCCAGTAAATCACAGTTGTCACTAATACTGAGAAGGCTTTTGGTACAGTATGTGGTTTATCCTGCAGTTCTGGCAAACCAGAACTCAGCAAGATCCACTTAACAGTCCTAGGAACAGACAGACGGCTAAGCAATTGGAGCACAGTGCCCTGTCACTTTTGAATGACGAATGAGCATTTGCTTAGTCCAGAGAAATCTGGAATGCAAGTTTTAGGGACTTAGAGGAAATGGAGAGCTAAGAAAAGCCTGTTTTAATTTTGATTTCTGGCTTTTTTTTTTTTTTTTTTTTGGAAGCCTTGCCCAAATCCAGGAAAACAAATATATTAGAACATCCAGCCTCACAGTGCAGTCAATGACGGCCTGAATTAGTGAGTGTTGAGAAGAGGCAGCCTCACATTGAGACTTCGCTAACAGTATTGGCATCCAGGGGAAACAGATGCCATATAAAAAAGTGAATCTCCCTGGGTGTGGTGGCTCACCTGTAACCCCACATCTGGGGAAAGAGGAGCCCGAGGTTGTTCTGATAAGCACAACATGAGACCCTTTCACAAGAGGCAGAGAATGCATCCCTTATTTATAGTCTACCTGCCTTTTATAAAGCAGGTGCTATAACTACCTGTGTCCACGAACACCATGTGGGGAGGCTCCCTACTGATCTTATTACCTGTGGCTACAGTTGAATAAGAAATGAAATAAAATGAGTCCAATGCTGACCATTTGGCATCAATGTGTTTTAGCATCTAACATCTCCCTCATTCAGGTTTTCTCACTTTTGACAAACTTTAAATACTTACTTAGAACTGTTCTACAGTAAATATTCCAGAGTCCTTTTTAAGGAATAAAAAAACAAATCGATACCTCACAAAAATGCTTTATAACCTTGCTTAGGGGTCCATGTTAATTGGAGAAGTTACTAACCCTACTATTTATGTATGTGAGCTCATGCATGAATATATTACACTGATGTTTGCTTACATGAATCTCCCTTGCTGTCTTAGTTAGGGTTTCTATTCCTGCACAAACATCACAACCAAGAAGCAGTTGGGGAGGAAAGGGTTTATTCAGCTTACATTTTCACATTGCTGTTCATCACTGAAGAACTCAGGACTAGAACTCAAGCAGGTCAGGGAACAGAAGCTGATGCAGGGGCCATACTGGCTTGCTTCCACTGGCTTGCTCAGCCTGCTCTCTTATAGAATCCAAGACTGCCAGCCCAGAGATGGCACCACCCACAAGGGGACCTCCTCCCTTGATCACTAATTGAGAAAATGCCTTACACTTGGATCTTGTGGAAGCATTTCCCCAACTGAAGCTCCTTTCTCTGTGTTAACTCCAGCTGTGCCAAGTTGACACAAAACTAGCCAGTACACTTGCCTATGGAGTAGTTATCTATCTGTTCTTTAACTATATACTGCTCATGTGCCTATGATATGTCACACATTGGGCACAGTACAACACAAAACAGTCCTTAGCAACGAGGAGGTCACAGAGACTAGTGGTCTCCTTATACAGGATTTCTATATGTACATATGGCTTATCAATTAGTGTGACATAAAAAAAATCTCTACTGTAGCAATGAAAAGCACTAGCCGCTGTCTAAAGTGTGCACCCACAATTTTGCTTGTAAGAAGAGAACATTTTCTAGCAGAACTTTAGATCAGAGTCTTCAAAATGTAAGACCGAAAGTCAATCTGTAAACCCCACCTGCCCAAGGACCAGGTAACTTCCTGGAATGCTGGGAGTTATAGTTCTTGGAAAATAGCACCACATTGGAAAATACCATGGCCAAATAGTTTTGTCCTTTAAAAAATCCCTACAATACGTGTCACATTGTCACTCATGGGAATTCCAGAGAGTGGTCCTGACCAAAGTTCATCCTCATCAGTAATTAAAGCTTTCTTCAAATTTGGCTCAGAATTGTGGAACTGGTTTTTCTCTTGCAAATCTCAGGAATATCAGAAGGTGAAAAACCAGACCCAAGCAAACTTTATACAAATCCCCCAGAGCCCAGTCACAGGACAAGCAGGAAGAAAGCCGAGGGAAGGCAGAAACCTATGCCACAGGAAAAGTGATGTGCCCAGGCCACAGGCATGTTCACCCTAGAGACTCCACGGTCGTCTCCGTCACAGTCACTGGTTGCAAGACAGAACAGGGGCCTTTCTAAACCTCACTTGGGATAAAGCTAGAAAATAAACATTTGTGGAGTCACCCATAAAACTCCCTTAACTTCAAAAGACTGCAAGAGAGCAGCATCCCTTTGAATTCTGTGTCAAAGAATCAGACACACATGATTCAGATTTCATGACCATAAACACAACTCCACGTGGGGGGGGGGAGGTGGGGGGGGAGAAGCAGCACCTGAGGGCCAGATGCCCGGGGGAAGCCATGTGTTTATAAACCCACAAGCCTGCAGGAACTGGTGAGGCCCTCGGCTCCCCCCACCCCGGTCTCTCATCCATCTCACAGCAGAGCCAGGCTGACTAGGATGGTTTGAGGAGCTGGACTGGGTTCTATAAAAACTAGACTCTACTTGTAATCAGAGACACAGGGAGTCATATGGGAGGGGAGCAGAAGGGAAGGGGAAGAGGAAAGGGAGGAGAGGGAGGGCAAGAAGAGAATGGGGGAGAGGATGTGGAAAGGGAAGGGAAGGGGAGGGGAAGAGAGGAGAAGGGAAGCGAGAGAGGAGAAAGGAGAAGGATGCAAGAAGAAATTGGGTTTTCTCCTCAAAAGGTAAGAGTTATGAACTCCGGACTCCATGTTCAACTAAAGTGTCTAGCTGAGTCAATTTGGGCTACTAAACCAAATATTCCTTAGGCTGGGTGACTTAAACACCAAACATGTATTTCTCAGAGTACTGGAGGCTGCGGCAGACTTCCTTCTGCTTTGTAGATGTTTTTCCTCTCACTGGACCTCACAAAGCAAAGACTAAGAGGGAGCAGGCTTTCTAGTCACTTATGAGGACACAGTCTCTTCATGGGGGCTCCACCACCACGACCTCAGCTGATGCTAATCACCTCCAACAGACCCAACTTCCTAATACCATTACATGACATCTAGGCTTGGGAGAACAGTCAGCTCTGAAGAGCAAGGATGCCCAGTGATGCTAAGCAAGAGCCCTCTGCTATATCTGGTACACCGGTGTCGTTTGTGAGCAAGGTGAGGGAGGAGGGGGGAGCAGTGGGAGGTTGGACCTGTAGCATAAGACAATAGACAGCCAGACCCTAAGGACACAAGGAGTTCTTTGGGAGTGACAGTGGGTGAGTAACATTCCAAGGTCAGGAGTCATAGCATCACACTTCCCCTAGAAGTCATGCCTTGCCACATGGTAACTAGAGATTTGCACTTCCAACTTGCAACTCTGCACAAGAAATACTGCCCCAGAGGACCAGGGCCAATGATAGATCCTCTCACCTCTCTCAAATTTCAGTTTCTGTCTGTCTTCTTTTATAAATGGATCCTTTATATTCTTTCGTTAATGTTCAAACCAGGTATGTGTCATTCTTACAGACAGCATGTTGGTGCGACGCATACTTTGGTAACACTGCCCAAGCCGTGACTGCGGTATTTTGTTCTTGTCTGTTAGGAAGTGTTCCAGGACGGGCTTCCGGGTATCATCAGAGGCTCCTTATGTCGGTGGGCTTCTGAGTCAAGAAAGATGGCTGCCTGGCACTCTGCAGGCTGAATCGGGTAATTACCACCGCACAATCCCCCACTGCTGCCTCTTAGGATCTGGTATATAAAAGCCCACCCCTCTCTTCCTCCAGCTGGATACTTCCGGGAGTTGCCCCCATGGTATAGTACACCAGTTATCTATTGTGCCAGTTCCTTGTACAACCCTGTAACCAAATTCCTTGAGAACAGTAGAAAGGGAGAAATTCGTTACTTTGGATGGTGGAGATGCCAGTCCATCATAGTAAGGAAACAGGGGCAGAGCTGAACACTCCGAGCTGTGACAAGCAGAAGGAAAGGGTCATATCACCTTCATTCTTGTCCATCTGTCTGAGAGCCCAGCTGGCCAGCTGGTGTCACCTCCTCAGGCGACCCTCTTTAGAAGTACGCAGACACACCCAGAGGTGATTCTAAATCCAGTCAAGTCACCAATGGAGAGCAACCACCACAGCCACTGTGGGAAGTGATTTCATAACAGGTTTCCTCCATGGGCCACTGTCCTTCTCCTACCGAGCCTTTTGGAGAAACTCACAGTAAAGCAGATACTCCGAGGTCAGCAAGATGGCTGAGCAGGTGAAGTTGCCTGGAGGCTAAAGCTAACACCCTGCGCTCGATTCCTGGACACATATGGTGGAAGGACAGAACCAATTCCTTCAGGGTGTCTTCTGACTTCCACGCACATGCCATTGCCCTCCCCCCAAATAAATAATTACATTAAGAGAAACATACTTGAATGCTAAACTAATGTTTCATACTTGAACAGCCACCTCTCTTCCTAATAATTTTAGGCAAGAAGATGTAAAAGCCCAATTTTAGGTAGTTATCGGTAAAATTCCAAAGTTCTAAACAGATGCAAAAGGGATGAAATAGCCCGAGCAGCAAGCTTTTGACTCCCAAGCACAAGCGTGATAGTCACTGTCATCTTCACAGACTGCTGTCCCCCACTACACCCCCTCTGCCTCTGTTTCTGTCTCATTCACTGTCACGTGTATTTATGGGGAAGCCTAATGACCAGGTCAAAAAGTAAGACAGAATGTCCTGACAGCACAACGTGAATTAGTGGGTGGTCTGAGATCTGGGCTTAAAGCCATGGCTCAGGTCTTATTTGAATTTTTAAGATCAATTGCATCTGAGTCATTTTCTTTAGTCAAAGTTTTCCACTGATCAAACTTTGCTTTAAGACATCAAGTTTCTAGAAAAAATAAATAAAAAGGTTAAAAAAAAATCTGTCCCCCATTTCAATTAATTTTTTGATAGTATGGTGTGTGTGTGCGCACGTGTATGTGTGTGTGTGTGTGTGTGTGTGTGTGTGTGTGTGTGTGTGTGTGTGTGTTGGATAAAAGTCATAATTTTTAGGAGTAAGGCAATGAGAAAAAGACAAAGCAGACCACAGTCAGAGAAAGGCTAACAAGACCCTGGGCCAGCAGGGGTAATTTATGTGAGCTTGCATGGTGATGACCCCATTCCTTCCCCTTTGTCAGTTGCTTTCCAGCCCCATATTTCCTTATAGACCAGAGAGGGAGGTCTGTATTTGCTGCCTGATGATTGCTTTGCAAAACTGTTAGTCTTGGCTAGGCTTGCAAAGCCATCAGCAAACACCACTGAAACTCATCTCCAGTCTACCTCTGAGCACTGGTTAACCGTGAGCTCTGACCTCTGACCTCTGACCTCTGAGCACTGGTGAGCTGTGAGATCTGAGCACTGGTGAGCTGTGAGATCTGAGCACTGGTGAGCTGTGAGCTCTGACCTCTGACCTCTGAGCACTGGTGAACCGTGAGCTCTGAGCACTGGTGAGCTCTGACCTCTGACCTC
>NC_034605.1:620339-627898 GCF_900095145.1 Mus pahari | reverse complement strand
GAGCACTGGTGAGCTCTGACCTCTGACCTCTGAGCACTGGTGAGCTGTGAGCTCTGACCTCTGACCTCTGAGCACTGGTGAACCGTGAGCTCTGACCTCTGAGCACTGGTGAGCTGTGACCTCTGAGCACTGGTGAGCTGTGACCTCTGAGCACTGATGAACCGTGAGCTCTGACCTCTGAGCACTGGTGAGCTCTGACCGCTGACCTCTGAGCACTGGTGAGCTGTGACCTCTGAGCACTGGTGAGCTGTGAGCTCTGACCTCTGAGCACTGGTGAGCTCTGACCTCTGACCTCTGAGCACTGGGGAGCTGTGAGCTCTGAGCACTGGTGAGCCTTGAGCTGTGACCTCTGAGCACTGGTGAGCTGTGAGCTCTGACCTCTGACCCCTGAGCACTGGTGAACCATGAGCTTTGATTCAGACTTTCTGCATGCAGGTAAAGCTTGTTAGTAGCCATCCTAGTCCAACTCACTCTTTTTTTGTATTAGATATTTTCTTCATTTACATTTCAAATGCTATCCTGAAAGTTCCCTATACCTTCCCCCCACCCCTGCTCCCCTGCCCACCCACTCCCACTTCTTGGCCCAGGCCTTCCCCTGTACTGGGGCATATAAAGTTTGCAAGACCAAGGGGCCTCTCTTGCCAATGATGGCCAACTAGGCCATCTTCTGCTACATATGCAGCTAGAGACACGAGCTCAGGGGGTACTGGTTAGTTCATATTGTTGTTGCACCTACNCTGAGTCTCACTGGTCAGATTACCCTCTGCAGGCAAGCTCTCCTCTAGCAGGGAATGTGCACAGAGGCCTGGTGTTCAGACCTGTCTCCTGGCTGAAGATGTAGGCCCAAAACTGGGCCTGTCCCAGATGATGTGTTGCCTCTGCAGTTTACACACTCACCTGCACAGACTAGACACTGAAGGACCCTGGACACAATATGACTCTTTCACCTGCTCTGGCACACAGAGCCTTCACAAGTGGCCACCTTTCCTCTGGCAAGGAAGGTGCCCAACTGTCTGGAGCCCGAAACAGGGTCTGTCCCAGAAGCTAGGTTGCTTCTGTCTGTCCCAAAGCTGTGTAGCTTCTGTGGTCCACACTCTCAACAGTGCAAACTGGATCCTAAGCGAACCGGAGCAAAGATGGCTCCCTTACCAGCTCAGGCTGTGAGAGCCCTCTGGGCAGACACCTCTCCTCTGGCGGGGAAGGTGCCCGTATGTCTGGAGCCAGAAACGGAGTCTGTCCCAGAAGCTGTGTCACTTCTGCAGGCTGCCCTCTCCCCAGCAATGCACTGGAGCAAAGATGGCTATCTCACCAGCTCAGGCACTGAGAACCCTCCTGGGTGGACACCTCTCCTCGTGTGAAAGGTGCCGGATGTCTGGGGCCAGAAATGGGATCTTTCCCAGAAGCTGTGTCGCTTCTGCAGGCCGCCCTCTTCCAGGCAACTCACCAGAGCAAAGATCCCAACTCACTCTTGAGAACTAGGTTATCTTCATTTGTTTCAGGAATGAGACCCCAATCCTAAGAGGACAGCCCAAAACACATTTAAATAAGGAAAACATTAATTAATCTGTAGACATACAGAATGATAGACAGACAGACAGACAGATTGATAAACTTCAAAAATAAATATAGTGTGTGTGTGTATGGGGCTCTCAAAAACTAAATATAGGAGAGGTGATGAATTAACTGGGGACATGGAAGGAGTTAGAGAGGGGGAAAGCATCCCTCTTATTTTTGACAAGAGGCTTGGTGAATATTTGGATATGGCTTGATTCCCCAAATGCATGGAGAGTTTAAACCCCAAATCTTATGTCAATAGTATTAGCTATGGTTATGCAAAATGACACAAGGAGTAAGGGCCCTTCCATAGATTTCACAACCTGGTTTGTCTTCCTCTGATCTTCTCACATGGTGGCATGAATGTGCCCTCACCCACATTAAATAAATAAATAAATGTAAAAATAAATTTAATACTATTAAGATTGAAACTCAATTTGTTGTGGTGGTTGCGGGGGAGAGTGAGGTGGAAACTTAAAGGTTCTTTGGAAAGTCGTTGAATGATGTTTTGCTGGGGCAAACCCATGAAGGAGCATTTAGCTGATGTGGACACAAGTGAAAGGATGTTCTGCTGAAGCAAGCATGTGAAAGGACGTGATGAAGGATTCTTTGGTAGCAACAGGCAAGGACTGGTCCACCTTACATGGTGTAGGTGAGAGAGAAATGCACCAAAAAACTAATAGTGGTGTGCTGCAGCTTCTTGCTGCTTCTGTGGACTCAGGCTAATTGGCAGAATGATGTCAGCTGAGACAGGTGCAGATACAAGATACACGTTGAGGCAAGACCTGTGGAGGATGTGAGATGTTTGGAGAGTGTATTAAAAAGGACTCAACAGATAGTGGTGGAGGTTGAGCTTGGCTTGCTTATAGAGCTAGCTGTGTAACACTTGTGGGTCTCATCTCTTCGCTGATCTTCACTTCCCTGAGAAAGGCACAGCCAAGAACTTTTCCTGGTGATCTTGCTGGTCCCTCCTGTTGGCTTGAGTCAAGGCTGAGGCCTGGCAATCTTTGCTAGGTTGTGCCACCACTGCTGATTCATGTTTGCTATCCTGACTCTGCTGAACTGGACTGCTAGTATATCCGTGATATGTTTTGCGAGTAGATCGAGCTGCCACTGCTGGCCTGTGAACTGAACTGCCAATTTCCAGACAATACAGACAAGGAGTTGCTCCAAAGAACCTTTCTAAACGGGTCCACTCCACCCCCAATCCTTTCTTTTCTACCACCTCTGGTGGGTAGTGAACTACAAGAGAGGTTAAAGCATTTAAAAAACCATCATTAAAAATCAACTTTGAAAAAAATTAAACTTATAGGTGCATGCTTTGAGAAGTGATTAAAGTCATTGGGCTGGAGTCCCATACATCCTGGTAGCTTTATGAGGACAAAGAGGCCACATTATACGTAATGCACACAGGTTTCTGCCATGAGATAGTTCAAAGGTGCTTTGCTAGAGCCTACATAATATTGTTTGGACTTTGTGCCTCTAGAGCTATGATCCAAAGCAACCTTTTTGTCTTTATAAAGGAACCTGCTTCAGGCATTTCATTATAGCAGTGAGGCAATAACTAATATAATGGAACAATGTCAGGAATATCCTCTCTTGCTCATCTGTCCTCAAATTCACCAGAGAAGTGCAAACCAGGCACATGTGATGCTAATGTTTAACTCTCTGGGATATGGAGAGATGAAGCCTCTTGTGGGATGGGGGAGGGGGAGATAAAAACAGTTTCATAGAGAATAGGGAGAGCCATAGGATCAGGAGTTTCACCCTAGACTGCACAATAATCAGCTCAAGAGCTTTAACTGCAACGCCTTGGAGCTTTAGAGATGGATTAGAATGTCTGCTGTATAAGTTCGAATCCCAGTACCCACATACAAAAAGTTGGGCATGACCACGAGGACATCCATAACCCCAGCACTGTGCAGGGTGGAATGAGACAGAAGGATTGCTGGCACTCAGTGAGGGACCCTGCCTCAATGTACTAAGACAAAGAGTGCTACAGTAGACCCCTGACATCCTCCTTCAGATTACATACATGTATATCTTCACATGCATGTGCATATCACACACATATATCACACATGTGCTCACAAATTCTACAATGCTTAGTCTCATAGACAGACAGGAAATGGATTGACACAAGATGGATGTAAAGATCTTTTAAAGTTTTCCAGGTGATTCTACCACAAAATAAATGCTGAGAGCCACCGATCTATAGTAACGCCACCTGGGCCCAGTGACTCATACCACACAGTAGTCTTGGGTATGGTTTTGAAGGGGAAAATTATAGGGTGAAGATATAGTTAAATGGAAGAATGTTTGCATAGCACACATGAGGCCGAGTTCGGACCCTGTTGCCATAATGTACCCATTGCCTGTACCATGACTGCACAGGAAATCAACACAACTCATAAGCAGTGATCTCATACGTATGGCAGTCTAGAGAGTAGAGCATGTACTGTGTCTGGGGACATGAAGAAACCAGGGGAGCAGGCAAGGACAAGGCTGGTGGTGAGAGCCAGATCAGCATGGTAGTTTGCTGAAGGATTTTCACCAGAAATAGGATGTGGCTCTCGCTCACAGAGAGTATTTTGGCAGCTGTGTTGGAATAGACTGTTGGAAACAAAATGAGAGGTGAAGGTGCTTCTCACCATAGACCAGGCAAGAAGTTACCTGGTCTTACCTAAGGCGGCCCGCCTCCGCAGCTTGCCTGAAGTCTTCTGACTTTAGAGTTCTGGCTAGCTCGCCAGTCTTAGGCAAACAAGAACAGTGTAACTGTGGGCTTTTTCCACCTGGGCCCCAGTTCCTGAATATCATCCTGACTAGCTCATAACTTAATTATCCTATTATTCTATGTCTGCCACATGGCTGGTTATCTCTCTGCAGCTTCATACATTCAACTTCCTCAGTATCCCAGTGTCTCAATGGTGAATAGTCAGGTAGTCCTACCTGACTGCCTGACTATCCCAGAGTTCTCTTGTTCTCTCTCTTTGTCTCTGTCTCTGTGTCTCTGTCTCTGTCTCTGTCTCTCTCTCTCTCTCTCTCTCTCTCTCTCTCTCTCTCTCTGTGTCTCTGTCTCCCCACCCCCACCCCTCCCCATGTCCCTCCTTCTAATCCTGTGTAAGCTTATTGGCCATCAGATTTTTATTGACAGGTGACGTTTCCATGCCATACACAAGAGATTGTCCCTGCAGGACAATCAAGACCTTCCTTGCAGGTCGTCCATGAAGACCTTAACAGTAGCAGCAGAAATGAGCCAAAGATTCATGAATAGGATTTAGAAGTGTAAAAAGTTAATTGGCTTGAAGAGTAAGAGTAAAAAGAAAGGAGAAGATAAAGCAAGGAGGAGGAGGGAGAGGGGGAGGGGAGGAGGGAGAGGAGGGGGAGGAGAGGAAACAGCAGTGTCAGTAGCAGCAGTAATGCTGACTCCCCAGTTCTTAGCATGGCAACTGATAAATGGTTTCTCACCATGGTAGGGACACAGGGGTGAGGGAGGAGATTTAGTAGGTCCAGGTGCTATTTTAGGCTTTGTTTTAAACCTGTTCATTTTGTGGCATCTAAGCAACAACAGAGAGGGGCTCACAGCATCTAAATATCAATGGATACACGGTTCACTTGCTGCGCACTCACCAGGCACCAGGAAGTGAAGAGGTAAAGGCTCAAAGGGTGCCCTGACTCCACCGGAGGAGTTCTTTTCAGTTTCCCAAGGCAGATACTCATCTTGGTTCTTGCCGGTTTTTTTTTTTTTTTTTCCTATCCTAATACCACCGCGTACAGAATAACCGAACACCTGCTCTCCCTGGGGTGGTACCGATTCACACCTGCTGTCTCCGTGTAATTTTAAGTAACAACCCTTCTCCCTCGTGGGAGCATCCCTGTTCAAGCGTGTACTGGGCTACCTCTCCCCGGCCTCTCTGTATCAGTTTGAGCATGCTATTGATTTTCTGTGTTCATTTTCTGACAATAGCTCTCTTTCTGCACAGATGCCTTTGTTCAGCAGGTATTGACTGCACTCTGAAGAGCAAGGCCGGGGAAATGAAGCAAATCTCTCTCTCTCTCTCCACTCTATAAAGCATTCTCACCCTGAGACTGACAATTAATCAACCCGCCTGGGAGCTGGCTTTGGGCAGTGGGAAGATACTGATCGGCAGGAGGCAAAGCTTTGCCAATGTGGTTTTACCAATCAGGATGACATCATTTCATCTATTAGAGTTTCAATAAATGGCCTTATTTTCTGAATGGGTAATAATATCTGCCTGGACTACTTTAGAGTATTTTCAGAAGCAAATTTTTGAAAGTATTTCCAAATTTTAAAATGCCATATAAATATTATAAATTCTTTTTCTTTCAGTACTGAGCTTTGAAGAGGAATTCTACACATAAAAGTAAGAGCTTATTTGCAGGCTGGTGAGATGCCTCAGCAGATAAAAGTGCTTGCTATCCAAACCTAACACCCTGATTTTCATTTCCAGTAGGATGAGAGAACCAGCCCCAACCCCAAGTTGTCCTCTGCCTTCTACATGCATGCTTGTGGGTAGTGGACACATGCGAATTGGTAACAATAAATAAAATAAAAATTGAATGCATATAAAAATATATATATACAAAAAGTCATATAAAAATTTAATACACTTGAGAATCCATTTATAATTGACATTGTAAATGCAAAATGTGACTCTTGATGATAAAAATATATAATGTGCATGTAAAGTACATAAATTGTGGGCCAGGGAAATTATTTAGCCAGTCAAGTGTTTGTCATGCACACATGAGGACCTGAATTCAGATTCCCCAACAGCCATGTAAAAGGCCGAGTGGAACAGCATGCACATGAGGGCCCTAATGCTGGGGAGACAGGAGCGAGAAGATCCCTAGGACTTGGTGATCAGCCAGTCTATCTAGTCAGGACAACACTGATCATCAGTTTCCCTATGCATGTACACACAGCATCCTCACACACAAACATGTGCTCACATGAACTTTAAAGCACAGAAGTATAGAAGCCATATGTACTAATGCTTCATCAGCATTAGTTAGTGGCATGACAAGTGACATTAGATGGTGTGGGAAATATTAAAATAGATAACAGCATTTTCCCGCACTTCACCCAGCTACTCTCAGCCCCCGCAGTCTCGCTGGCCAGTTCTTTTTTACTTTTTTTACTTTTTTACTTTCTTCTTCTTCTTTTTTTATGATATATTTTTTATTTATATATATTTTTTATTTATTTATCCCCTTTCCTAGTTTCCCCTCCAAAATATCCCCTATCCTCTGCCCCCTCCCCCTGCTCCCCAACCAACCCACTCCTGCTTCCTGGCCCAGGCATAGAACCTATACTTATATACTTATATACCTATACTTCCTGCCCTATACTGGGGCATAGAACCTTCACAGACCAAGGGCCTCTCCTCCCATTGATGACCAACTAGGCCATCCTCAGCTACATATGCAGCTAGAGCCACGCATCCCTCTGTGTGTTTTCTTTGGTTGGTGGTTTAGTCCCAGGGAGCTCTGGGGTTATTGGTTAGTTCACATTGTTGTTCCTCCTAGGAGGCTGCAAACCCCTTCAGCTTCTTGGGTCCTTTCTCTAGCTCCTTCATTGGGGACCCTGTGCTCCATCTAATGGATGACTGTGAGCATCCACTTCTGTATTAATCAGGCACTAGCAGAGTCTCTCAGAAGACAGCTATATCAGTCTCCTGTCAGCAAGCTCTTGTTGGCATCTGCAATAGTGTCTGGACTTGGTGGGTGTTTATAGGATGGATCCCCAAGTAGGGCAATCTCTGGATGGTCATTCCTTTAGTCTCTGCTCTAAACTTTGTCTCTGTAACTCCTTCCATGGGTATTTTGTTCCCCCTTCTAAGAAGGATCAAAGTGTCCACACTTTGGTCTTCCTTCTACTTGAGTTTCATATGTTTTGCAAATTGTACCTTGGGTATTCTGAGCTTCTGGGCTAATATCCACTTATCAGTGAATGCATATCATGTGAGTTCTTTTGTGATTGG
>NC_034605.1:602513-619334 GCF_900095145.1 Mus pahari | reverse complement strand
GACTTGAGCTTTGTACAAGGAGATAAGAATGGATCAATTTGCATTCTTCTACATGATAACTGCCAGTTGAGCCTCGCTGGCAGTTCTTATCTCCAGGAGACTCTGACTCAGGGCTCCAAAATCTCTCCACCCAGTTTGCTAAATGCCCACTGGTGGGTTGTTATCATGCCAGCCCCATGCTTCAAAACCTATGGCCTTTATGGTGCACATCTGGCAAACCCACGCTTTCCCACCGTACCTTTCTCTCTTGAATCCAGTCAAACAGCCCCATGAAGAAAAAGCGCCACACAAACTTAGTTCAGAAACAATGGTAACTCAGTCGCTGGGTGCAACAAATAGGATCTACTTCTTGTAAGCCATATTAACTTTAAATCCTCTGGCGGTAAGTCCTGGAGGAGTCGCCGTTTAAGCCAGGAGACACTAGTAGCTACATCTTGCCATCTCATTATCCCTGTCCAAAAGGCCCCTAACTCTCCTCTTCCTCTCTTCCTTCAGTCAACCCAGAAGTCTCACCTACTTGCCCGATGATTGGTCCCTTTATTCATTTGAGGGAAGGATCATGAGAAGTCACCTGAGTACATGACTCATTCCCTGTCCCAGACAACCCCTCTTGGAAAAGCAGAATTAACATCAAAATTCAGGCATCACCAGGGCCATTCACAACCATTAGAGACTACTTTTATAAATATTTTACGTAATACTATCTAACAGAACATTACATGTAGTAACATAGTTTGTTCAAATTATCCACAGCATTTGGACTAACCTCCATCACTCTGGATTGCCTTCATGGAGAAGTACATGAGCTGTGGTCTACCAGCCAACCCCTCCCTGACACTACCCCTGCCCCCCCCATCCTCCCCCACCCCCACCCCTGCCCCCACACACCTTTTTAACAGCAAACAACCCCAAAGACAACATGAATTACTTGATTCAGTTTTGCCAACAGACATTGTGTTTAATTTCAAGTTTGTCAACTTTGTATGGAAAGAGCACTCTGTATTTTGCTAGTAAAATCTCCTCGTATTTCAAGTAAACCTGATTAAAGCTACTTTAAGAAGAGACGATATTTAGAAAAAAATAGTATTATTTTATCTATGACCACAAACAAGTCTTTTAGTACAGAGTAGGGGGAGAACAGCAAGTCTCATGTTTAGGAAATTAAACTGGAAAATAATATATTTATCATTTGGCTCTAGAAGGAAACTTTAAACTAGATATGCATACCACTAGAGAAATTCCCAAAATAGTAATAATATTAATTATCCATAATAATGAAAGGCTCCTATCCCCTAGCCTGTTTACCACACAAGTCAATGAGTCACATTTCATAATTTCTATTTAGTAATAAGAAATCTGGATCCGGGCTGGAGAGACGACTCAGAGGGTAAGAGTACTACTGCCTGTTCTTCCAAAGGTCCTGAGTTCAAATCTCAGCAGTCACATGGTGGCTCACAACCACCTGTAATGAGATCTGACATCCTCTTCTGGTGAGTCTGAAGTCAGCTACAGTGTACTTATGTGTAATAATACATAAATCTTTAAAAGAAAAAAGAAAAAAAGAAAGAAATCTGGACCTGGGGAGATGGCTCAGTGGATAGAGTGTAAACATGAACATGAGGACCAGAATCTGGGTCTCCAAAATCCATGTAAAGGGCAAATGGGCTCCGTGGCCTGCCTGTGATATGCTGCTCAGGAAGCAGAAGCAAGGAATCCATAGTGCAAGCTGGCCAGCTCAAGCTTCAACATGAGATCCTGGATCAGTGTAAAGTGGGAGCCATTGAAGAAGACACCTAACATCAGCCTTGGGCCTACACACACACACACACACACACACACACACACACACACACAGGAAATCAGTGTCTCAGAGAACCTATGCAATTTGCCCAAGAACAAACAGCTAGTATCTAAGACCCAGCTACTAATACTAGCTACTAAGCTAGTATTTAACCTTAGTATCTAAGGTTAAAGTCAAGTCTTTCCAACTCCAGAATTCCTGGGGTTTTGTTTTTGTTTGTTTTTGTGTTGTTTTGAAGACAGTCATTTCATTTGCCAGCGTTTTCTTCAACCGATTTCTTTTTTATTATTATTAATTTATTATTATTTTCCTTTTATTGAAAATAGATTTTTTTTTCCTCACATAATCTATCTCAATTATAGTTTCTCCTCCTTCTGCACCTCCCAGTTCCTCCCCACCTCCCCTCCCATTCACATCCATTCCCTTTCTGTCTCTCATTAGAAAAGAATGGACTTCTACGAGATAATATTAAAATATAACCAAATAAAATGTAATAAGGTAAAGCGAAAACTAGCACATCAAAGTTGGAACAGACAAACCAACACAGGGACCAGAGCCCACGAGAAGGTACAAGACTCAGAAACTCACCTGTTAGCACACTCAGGAATCCCGTAAAAACACTAAACTGCAATCGGTAATATCTATGCAGATGACCTGGTGCAAACCTGTGCAGACCCCAAGCTTGCTACCTCATGAACTCCATGAATTCATATGAGCTCCTCTCATGTGTCTACAGATTTCTAATCTGGCAATGTTAACGGTGTAAATCTATGAGATATAATTTCAGTGAGCATCCTTGATGAGAGTGTCTGGTCACTTTGTGTTTAGAGACTAGTGCCAACCAATGTCGTCACCGGCCAAGCTCCTAAAGTGAATAAAGGAACTGCTGACCAGGACCACGGGTTCTCCAGTGGAGAATTCTTCGGTGAAATGACACCAGTGATTTGAAGTGAGCTGAAAATGTTAAGTTAGCAAGGAGACTAAATACCCTGCTATACATGAATCAGAGGTCAGGGGTCAAATTGAGTTAAGGGGCAGGCTGAACTTTCTGAAAATGAGTAGCGTGCTCACCAACACCAACATCTTTCTACCCAAGTTATGCCCCTATAACACAGCCTTCGTATGGACCCATCTTGACCTATGGGACTTAAAAGTATCTACAGGATGGCTATAAGTGAGATTATTAAGAATTTGCAGACTCTGTGCTCCAAAGCTTAGGACATGTCCCCATAGCTCAAGGTGCATGACAATTCAGGTATATAAACCCAACATTACTGGCGTTTCCGTATTGCCCTGTGCTTTTGAACACTTTATTTGTCAAGACCGTGGCAGTGAAATGAGGAGGGCACAGTTTTTATAAATCTGTCGAAGAAAACAAATGAATGTACCTAATCTCCTCTGGCAGCACCCAGATGCCCATCTGTTCCCGGTTAATCTGCCAAATTAGCAGAGTCTCAAGCCAGCCCTTTTTGGCTCCCACACCTGCTGGTGTCCAGAGAAATGTCATCCACACACTCTATTGCAAAATTGGACTGTATTTCAGCATTCCACACTCTGAGCCTTATGCATCCTCGAAGTAAAATTAAGTAGAACTGGTCCCCCAAGGGGTGATGGTCCTTTGTGATAGGTCAGATACATATCACTTGGAGGCACTTCATGGTAGCCTTGGCTGAAAGCAAGGAGGGTAAGACTTCAGAAGGTCTGCCTTCCCAGGAAGTAAGGGCATTAAATTCAGATCAATTTTGTTGTGTATCAGTAGGACAATTTAGGACAACAAGCTAGGATGCTTTAGAATTCCTCAACTGTGGGGGATAACGCATGGGAGTATTTGCTGGGGACATGGGGACCACTGCCTTAAGCATTTAAAGCACAGGGGTTGAGGGCATGAATTTAAGGGCCTTCCAAATTCACTTCTACAGATGAGAGCTTGTCCCCACTTCACCAAGTGGACTTAGAATTCCTGTCTAGGAAATGTTGCCATATTAAAGCCTAATATTTAATATTGCTTTAAATTTTCCTAGAATGTTAATCCATCCCTCACATCAAATATTATTTAATTTGCACATACCTAGATATCACGAATCCTATTTCAGCATTACAAGAAGTCAGTGAGGAAGTGGGACATGACTGCAGACTCCAAGTGATGAATTACACAAGAATTACCTTTGTTTAAGGTGCCTGGGGAAGGAAGAGCTAAGGGATAAGTAGGGAGCAGGGAGTAGATAGTTGACCTCAAAGAAAGTTCCTCTATATGGCAAAACTTCTAGAACATTCTGTGAGGAACAGCCTTAAAATGGGCATGCTCAATGGGGTCTGAATATATCGACCAAGCTAAATCTCTATTACTTCGGTAAAGAAACAAGCTCACTGATTGGAAGTGAGGAGGTCAAGTTCATACATCAAGAGAAAGGGTGAGGGATGGGAGCTCAATTAGCATATTATTTGCTTAGCACACATGAGGCCCTAAATTCAAGCAACACAGGGTAGAGTCATGAGTGCTTGTAATCTCAGAATTCAGGAGGCAGGGGTAGGAGGATTAGAAATTCAAGGTCATCCACACCAACCCAGAGTTTGAAGACAGCCTAGACTGGGGAAGAGGGACAGTGAGAACGAGGGAGAGAGAGAAAGATGGGGGGGGGAGGTAAAGAGGGAGGGAGAGACAGAAACAGAGAGTTGGTGAGACAGAAAAGGGGAGAGAGAAAGAGACAGACAGACAGAAACAGAGAGTTGGAGAAATGGAGAAGGAGAGAGACAGATACAGACAGAGAGACAGAGACAGAGGCAGACAGACAGACAGACAGACATAGAAAGGGAGACAGAGAGAGTTGGTTTGAGGTCAAGCTAAAGAAAAGCACAGGTGGAGTTGGGAATGTTTTGAAAGCTTTCCCCAAGCGGAGGAAGAAGCTGGAAACTTTGGCTAGCCTTCTCGTAGACTCATGACTATCCCTCCAGCCATTTTCCCTTTGTATACTCTTCAGCTTCCTACATACTGTAGTGAATCATAGTTTTTGAAAGCACAGAAAATCCACTCTTATAAGAAAACATAAAATATATGTTATAACTCAATTTGCACCCCCCCATCTCCATCAATCAGTGCTAGTTTCTGTCCAAGATACACCAAAATCCTTCACTAAGTAGAAACATCATGAATCATTCATTGGTCATTTCCAAAAAAATTATCTTAACTCTGGCCAGATGTAAATGTTATTCCTGAATAGTCAATGTTAGAATTTTGAAAAGGTCTTCTAAAAATAGAATTTAAATCGTGTAATGGTGCCAACAGAGCATAAGGTTATGGGTACAAATCGCAGTGGAATAGACTGGACCCTTGATGATACTGTTCAAGGCTCTCAGATTGGAAATTGAGACCAGGTGGCCTCTTTATATCATGCACCAGACCTCACTGCCTGAGAGAGGCAAGAGAAGAGTTTGTTTGTGAAATCACACAGGTAGAAATGAAGGAGGCAGAAAGGCAAGTGAGCCAAGAGGAGTTCCTGGAGCAGAACAGAGGTGGAGGTCTGGTGAGAGCTATCAGGAAAACTATCAGAAAAAGCCTCCATTCGAACCTGCCTCATGGTGGGCCCTTCGGTCTCACGCATGTGACTTCTGTTATTTGTATATCGTAAAATTACAGAGGGATGATGAGAGAAGAAAGGAGGAAGAGAGAAGGTGGGGGGGGGAAGGGAAAGAGAAAGAGCTGTCCTTTTCTGCCAACAATAAAAGTTTCTCTCTCTCTGTCTCTCTCTGTCTCTTTCTCTCTCCATCTCTCTCTCCCTCCCTCCCTCTCTCTCTGTCTCTCTCTCTTTCTCTCTCCATCTCTCCATCTCTCTCTCTCTCCCCCCCCCTCTCTCTCTCCCATCTCTCCATTTAAAAATGTTTGCTTCTATTATTTACTTGCCTGTCTGTGTGTCTTTGTATGTGCATGTACACATGAACACAGGTACCATCAGATTCCCCAGTTATAGGCATTTGTAAGCAGCTGGACCTGAACACTGGGAACCAAACTCTGGTCCTCTGCAGGGACAGCAAGCTCTCTCAACCTCTAAGCCACCTCTCCTGCACCTAATTTTTCAAATTAGCATATAAGATAGTAGATGTCTGTGATATTGCCAAACAATGTTTTATGATGTACCTCCTTCCACCATCTTCCTCACTACTAACTACTGGTGGTAGTTCTCCTCCCCCAAGTCTCCCCTTTTCCTTTCTTCCTTCCTTTCTTTCATTCTCTCTTTCTCTCTTTCTTTCTTTCTCTCTCTCTTTCTTTCTTTTTTCCTTTCTAGTTTTTCAAGGTGAGTTTTTCAGTGCATTTGCCCCATTCCTCGTCTTTTCTCTTTACCTATTATTAACCCCTCTTGGTCTCCTTTCTACTTTTTCAGGCTTTACCCACACTTATACACACAGTGTGAGCCTGTGTGTATGTGTGTGTGTGTGTGTGTGTGTGTGTGTGCGCGTGCTTATGTCTGTTTGTGTATTGTGTGTGTCTGGCTTTATATTATACTTTCCAGATCTATCCATTTTCCTTCACATTTCCTGATTTCAATTTTTTTTTTTACAGCTGAATAAAATTCTACATTTATAGGCTAATCTCAGACCAAGTGTCAGTTTGATGATCATTTTTTTCTTCCTCTGCTTACAAAATATAAATTCATCTCCTGACTGATAGCAACATTATGAAATGTGCAGAATATCTTGGAGCAAACATTCCTCATGGACAAAAATTCTGTCCTTGTGCATTTCAATGTCTGACATCAGAAATACCCGCCACACCACCCCCTGTGGGACACTCAATATGTGCTAACTCTGTAAGTACAGTTCACATGCATGAACTTTTTGAATTTAACAATATTTATACATTCAGATGTGCAACAACCAGGGGTAAAGGTTCTCCAGTTGTTCTATAGCTAAGAAAACAAACTCAGCAAATTTGAGTAACTTGCCCAAAGTTACAGAGGTAACAAGTGTTCGATGTATTTATACCTGAAAATACATTGAACCACAGAGCCAGGCTGTCTTCAGATAGCCTTAAATTAGATGAGATAAGGAGATAGGAACAGTACTCAGTTGTAGATGAGAAGAACTAAGAGAAAGATATAGTACAGCTCAGAAAATAAAACACTAGAGATTCTCCATGCCAACAGCGAGCCCACCCCACTTACACAGAGACATCACTGTAGGCTGGAAGGTAATAGCCTTCTTGGGTTACAGCTGGGCTTTTCCTCCTGTGTTTCTACTTGAATTCAGCCAAGTCCCTTGACCTCTTTAGGTCTCTAAATCTTAGCTGCACAATGAGATGGTATCTTGGGACCTTTTCAGTTCTAAAAGATCCCCTGAGGAGTCTCAGCAATAGCCTAATTCCACGTAGCCTCAAGCATGTCACAGACCACCTGAAGAATGAGATTAGATGATTAAATACAAAATTGGGTCAACAGCACCTGCAGGACCACCTGTAGAACTTAGTTGCAGGGAGTCTGCTTGGTAAAGTGAGTAGATGCATCACATCTACGGTGTGCGTGTGCTAAGTTCCCACCGCAGGGATTATTACATTAGTTTCATCCTAACAAGGAACCTCCAGACTGCAGCTCAAGGCAATTTATTTTATTCACAGTCTCTGCTCAGAAATTTGGAAAGACTCCTAGAGCCACTCAGAGACACTGGGATAAATATCTATAAAAGAATGCTGCAGCTAACCCAGGGAGAACAGGACAAGTGAGAGCTAAAAGGAGTAAGCGAGGGTCCTGGTGACATCACTAGATATCCAGCTGGCCCAGGAAAAACTCAGCCAAATGGCTAAAATCCGGAACACTGAGAATACCAAATGCCAGTGAGGACATAGAGCAAGTGAAATTCTTGTTCATCACTGTTGGGAGTGGAGAGTAGCTGGATTATTTTTCAGCACAGCTTAGAACTCTCTTATAACACTCCACGAAGGCCTCTGTTCAACCCAGCAATAGTGCTGATTTATCCAAATTAACCAACAACTTACATCCACGCAAAACCTGCATTTGGATCCTGATAGCAGCTTTATCAAGAACTTTGCAAATTTTGGAAGCAATCAAGATAACCACCAATAGCTGAGTGGATCAATAGGCTATTTTTCAAGTATTTTAAAAAGAATTTCAAGTATTTTTTTTCAAAAAATTACTGCCAGGTATGGTGGTACATACTTGCTATCTTAGCACATAGCTGGAGTAGAAGAATCAGCATAGTGAGTTCAAGACTCACCTGCCACACCTACTCCAGTGAAGTTTGCGTGACAAGTCCAAATGCTTGGCTGCAGTCCTAAGGCAAAAAGTTTCATGGAAACTTGTCTCCTGGAGAGTCTCTGGCTTCCCATAACCAGATTCGTCCCTGTGATAGTGTGGAGGATCTTGCATGCTTTTTTTCAGTATTTTACTGGATAAGAGCTAGAAATCTCAGGGCAAGTTCTACAAAGTAAAGTTAGAATTACAGCTGAGTCACTCCCATATGCAAAAATTTACAATGGCTAGGAAGGAGGAGGGTTGTGGTTTAAGGAGGAACTAGAGTATTGCATTATTCATGAAAAGGTTAGCAAGAGCAGAACCCCCTGGTGGTGGGATAAACAATAGACTAGAATTGCACCTGGGCTATTAGCCCTTTCACCTGGCTCCTAAGAATAGCTGCCTTTAGATAGGGCTAATCTTATCTCAGTTGTAAACACTGCTTGATTCCTGCTAGTCTTTATGTATGCATTTCTCTGTTTTGTATCATTATACATCAGATAACTTCAATGTACCTTGGCTGATAGAACACCTAACTCCCTTGTTTTCTTCTGTAATATAAGTCTGATGTTCGCTTTGAGAAATTACATTCAGATACAACACTCCCTTGTGTCTATGTCTGTTTGTCATTTTCACCGACTCCTTGCCCACCTGAGTACTGGGACCCTGATTCTCCCACCTGTTGAGGGACTGACTGAGTCCAGCCCCTGGCACCCACCTCATTAAACAATGGAGAAAATAAAAAGACCTGAGGTGTAGCTCAGCATGAGAGTTCTTGCCTAATGAGTGCAAGGCCCTAGGAAAAAGAAAAGGAGGGCAAGAGGAAGAGAGAGCAAAAGGAGAAGAGGGAGAGGAAGCAAGGCAGACAAGGTAAGTAAAAGTATCACACTAAACAGTTACCACTATGTGACAGTCTGGAAAACATTGAGCTTCAGAAGCAAAACAGTAGAACTTCCAAAGGTTAACAAGGAACACCACATAATTTTAGGGCAGTTTAAATGTTGTGTACACTACTGTTAGAGTAGATACATTTTATATATATATATATATATATATATATATATATATATATATATATATATAATCTACAGTATATATCTATACTGATAGAGTAAACACACTGATACATTTTCCCAAACCTGTAGAGTCACACAATATGGAGCCTTAACCCTGATCTAAATTATAGACTTCAATCAATAATGATATGATCAATTTAATTATAACCATGCTAATGCAGAGCACTAGTAGGGGAAACTGAAGGAGGGAGAGAACTGATAAGATGGAAAAATGAAAACTTGCCATCGTTTTCAATCAACTTTTCTATAAACCTAACACCACTGTAAACTATAAAATCTATTTTTCAACAATTAGATGGGATCCTGAGGATACAATTGCTCACATTCCAGAGTTAGTCTGTATCAGGACAACTTGATCATAACTAAGGACAATTTGACAAAGTCTATCTTTTTAGTGTAAGAAAGCTCAGGTTCATTCTGAGAGACAGAGAGACAGAGAGTGGGCGGGGGAAGAAAGAGAAGGAGGAGGAGAAAGAGGAGGAGAAAGAGAAGGAGAAGGAGAAGGAGAAGGAGAAGGAGAAGAAGAAGAAGAAGAAGAAGAAGAAGAAGAAGAAGAAGAAGAAGAACAACAACAACAACAACAACAACAACAACAACAACAACAACAACATGAAGAAATAGAGAAGAGGAGAAGGAGGAAGAAGAGGAGAAGTCCTCAGAGGTCTTGAGAGAAAATCCCATATGGTGGCTATCTTACTTAGGATATCTAATGCTCTGCAGACACACCATAACCAAAGCAACTCTTACTAAAATAATAATAATAATAATTCTGGGCTGTCTTATAGTGATGAGGTTTAGTCCATTGTCATCATGGTGGGAAGTATGACAGCATGCAGGCAGACGTGGAACTAGAGAAGCAGCTGAGAGTTCTACATCTTGATCCAAAGGCAGCAGGAAGAGAGAGTGACACTGGCCCTGGCTTGAACCTCTGAAACCTCAATGCCCACCCCAATGACATACTTCCTCCAACAAGACCACACCTCCTAATTAGGCCACTCCCTATGAGCCTATGGGGCACATTTTTACTCAAACTTCCAAAGTAGCTGAAAAATGATACATGAAACTCCTAAGAGCATTCAACTGAGTCCCATGAATAATCAGCAAGGGATACTAGGGCTTCCCAACAAGCACACAGCACAAGCATGGAGATCTCCATTGCGGTGGCAGTCAGAGATGTGGTAGGCAATGTGGCAGTCAAAATGAGGTATTCAGTGAGGGCTGGGAAAAAGAGGGAAGAGAAGACCAGAGCAGGTGCTGAGGCACCAAGCAGACCACCAGAATAGCCTGGTCAGGGAACAAGGCAAAAGCAAGATACAAGAAATGGGTATGTCCTACTGTTGTAAACTAATAATAAACAATTAACTACAGGCTACTGGAGAGAGAGAGAGAGGAGAGAGAGAGAGAGAGAGACAGAGACTGATGGATTGCCTGTCATACCAGGGAGCAAGAAGTGTGGCAGGCACAAACCCATGTTTTAGGCTAGATAGTGTTGGAATAGCCCTCAAGGAAGTGGGAGGGGAAGAAATACCAAGTAGATATCTCAGTGTCTCCAAGAGGGACCAAGGATGATACCCTTTTTCACACAAAATACAGATGCTAGGTCTGGGTTCCATGAAAACCAATTTAAATACAATCTTACAAACTTATCAACCCCTCATCCCAGAACTAGTTCTTGCCAGTTTGTAATTCTGAGAATTGCACCTAGGATTTCCTGCTTGATAGGCTAGCATTCCACCCAGCAGTTTTGTTTCAGGAGACAGGGTCTCACCACGAGGCCTGGAGTTTGGAGTCCTCTTGCCTCAGCCTCCTGAGTAGCTGGGATTCTGGCCTGCACCACCACAACCAGCATTTTGCTTAGTTCAGGGTTGCATTTTAAAAGACAGTATTTATCTTTTTTTTTTTTTTTCATTTCCCCAAATGATTCCTTACTTTTCTAAATACATATTGTCCAGGAATTAAGAGCCATCCAGAAGCCATGACACAATGGCTCAGTGATGCATAGGTGGCAAACAGAAGCTGGCAGTGAGCACTAGGTGCTGTGCCCGCTCTGATTTCATATAGCTTAATGATGTATGTGATTAATCATTTTTGTCATTAAACACTCTCTTTAGGCAAACTAACATGTCTTCTTTTCTTTTCCACTAGAGACTTTGGTTCAATAAACTGGTGGTAACATTTAGAAAACTAGTGTGGAGCCTCCCTACACATATACACATAGAGCACACACACACACACACTCAGCATCTAACATGTCAATAGCCCGTCATATAATAGGGATTCCCATGCAATAGGGAGTTCTCTTATCTTGTCCTACCTGGTTTTTTCTGAGCACTTTATAAATCTCTTATCTGTCTGTCTAGATCTTAGGCTCACACAGAGAACCTAGATTTCATGAGATTAGCCACCATTGTCTAGTTCATCCACTAATAATCCCCAAAACAGTACCTAGAATATGGAAGTTGCTCACAAAATAACTGCTAAATGTTGAATGAATTGTTTCTCTTTCCCTCATTGGTCAAGGTAATGGAGTTGGGAGTGGGTAGGGGAGACAGTAGGTTAGATTTTATGCATTCAAAGACTGGTATCTGCCATGTCAGAAAAGGCTGCCAGAGTCTTGATAGTCAACCATTCTCCAATGGAAGGTCATACATCCAAGAATAGTCAGGCAACGTGAATTGGTCTTGAAGAGTGTAAACGAGGACACAACGTTGGAAAAGCAGGTAGAACTGGGTTGGGGGAGGGTTGGATATGATCAAAACACATTGCATGAAACTCTCCAAGAAATCATTTAAGGCTGGCAAGATCGTAATGACCGGATTTTAGCCCTGTCTCCCTTAGCTCCAACCCTACTTCATCCTTGTCCTTGGTAACCAAAGCTCATACAGAGCACCCCCTTCCTTCCACTGTAGTGACTTTCTCTTCAGTTTCCTACACACCTCGGGGATATTCCTCCATGTTAACAACTCTCGTAAGGTCACCATGGATGTCGTTCTACCAACACCAGATAGTTTTTTAGTGCTTATGTTTCTTGGACTTTATACTCACTCTTTCAATTTTTCTCCTTGGCTTTTCTTCCTGCCTCTGAGTTAGACAGACTCTTCCAAGCTCCCCTGTAGGCTGCCTAAACCCTGTCATTTCTCCGTACTTGCAAATTACTTAGTACCATGGAGCACAGCTCTGTCTCCTGTCTCCTCATTCTGGGTCATTCTATGACACCAGCCATGCCTATGACTTTACTACATGTTAATACTACATGTTAATAATCTTCTCTGTGTTAGCTACTTTTTGCGACTGTGGCAAGTATCTGTGAGACAGAACTTCAAAGAATTAAAAAGAAAGTTTCTTCTTGGCTCATAGTTTTGGACCGTAAAATCTGTGGTTGACTAGCCATATTGTCTCTATGCCTACAGAGGAGTAGAACATTATGGTGGAAGCGTTTGGTGAATCCTAGCTGCTCACTACCCAGCAGCCAGGAAGCAGAGAGCACCAACCAATGTTAGTTCTTATGTTTCCTTCCTTCTTCTTCTGTTCCACACAAGCCTGCCCATACTCAGAGTGGGTCTTTCCCTGTCAGTTCTCATGCCAATCATCTCTGAGAATGCCCTCATGGACACACCCAGAGGTGTGCTTTACTTGCTTTCCCAATCTATTCCAGTTAGCCACCACTCCTATTCCCAGCTTTGTCTACCCCCTGATGTTCTGACCCACAGCTCCACCAAGCATCTCACACCCAATATATCTTCACTCCCCTAAGCTTAATGTCACTCTCCACACAGGTACCCAAGCAACGAGTTAGCTATCATCTGTGACTTTCTGTCTTTTACATCCCACAGTTAGCCAGTTACCATGTGAAATCACCATTCTTGAATCTTTCTCCACCAACTCTCTTCAATCAACTACTGACTTCTCTGCTCACCTGTAGTGTGGTCAGCCCTATGCCATTTATTTTCCATAATGAGGCATTATCTGTAAAATGATTTGCCTTAAATTTCTGTAAATGATTTTTCCATAATCTTAGACATAAAATCCAAACTCCTGAGAAAGGCATAAAAAGCTCTCATGGTGTGTCTCTGCCTGTCCCTTCACTTCAAGCTCTACCAGATCCCATTTTGCAACAATATTTAGCCTTGGTTCTTCCTCTTATGCCCCTACCCCTCCAATACCCTGACAATTAGTTCCTACTTATCCATCTAGATTCCATGTCACCTCTCCTGATGACATACCTCAGGGTATAGTCCTTCCATACACTCACTGCTCCCCTACTTTATTTTGTTCAACTTCCCAGCTAGATGATTGGCTTCATGGGAAAGAGGTCATTTTCAGAAGAAATAATAATGACTGATTCTCAAGTACTCAAGTATACACTGAATGAATGAAAGTCCTTAAGTTTGGCATCAGTACACAGAGGTCAAGGATGGATCTATTGGAGGAAGGTGGGGATCTGTCATTCTTTTGAGACAACTATTATTTGTACCTTTTTCCACTGCCTAGAGGATTTCTCATTTGGGGTTTCAGGAAGGCAACAGAGCCTACTCAGGTCAAGGATGCTGAAGAAATAGCTAGCTCAACATTCCATTCTTCCCCACGTCTATGTCATTGGCCCTGACTGGAACTCCTCGGTAAGATTCTTGGCCCATTATCAAGACTGAATGAGAAGCTACCAGTTTAAGGTAAATAGAATTGGGAACTCTGCCCATTAAGCAAGTTTGTATTCCCATGCCAGCAGCAATAGAGATGCTTGTACAATAGGCAGTAGAGTCCAAGGATTCTGTGGCAGTGTGTGCACTTTCAGTGGCAACATAGCTCTCTTCCTAGGCTCATTCAGCAGCACGGTTTGAAGTGGTGTCCCCAGATACTAGCCCCAAACCCAGTTCTCCAGCATCCTGATGGTTCTGTCCTTGTTTCTTATGACTACAACACCTGACTGATACTCAGACTTCCAAATGGACAGCTTTTAACTACGATTTAGCACAAAGTAACCTAGGTAAATTTCCAGGGCCCTCAAAACCTGAACAGTCCCAGTGGGAGCAGGTGGCCTGCTTGCTCAAGTGCCATCTGGCCTGGATTTTACCCCTGTCCTTTCTTGAAACAGGGTGTAATAATAGATCTGATTATGCCTTGGGGACCTAGTGTGACTTTCTTTTAAAATAAGAAAAAAGATCCCAAGTGTGTGTCATGGTCAAGGTCCGTGTATTATCTAGTACACTGTGAGATTAGCACCAGACGAAACAAATAGAGAAAGGTTGGGTCCAGCCGGTCTTCTGGAAAGGAGGAATCACTGAGGTGAAACGGCTTGGTTTGTAAGCCAGGGAACGATGTCACGAGGGAGAAACAGAAGCCCAGCCCTTGCCTGCCAGTCTCTTGGAAGCTAGCTTGTCAGGATGCTGAAGTTGAGTGACACAGGGGGATAGTGGCTGATGTGAAAATTCTTTCCCTGCCCATGTGACCAAATAGACAGCTTGCTCGCCACCTCTTCTGACAACAACGTCCTGACCTTTCCCTGTGGTCCCCATTCTTCTCAAACTCCCTGGCATCCGAGCTGCCAGTACCTCATCCCTTGACCTGGTTCAATTCTACTCTGCAGATGAAAGCTAGACTATGAGGTCATCTATTTAGTAAACCCACATACTACGTGTCATTGTTTCCGTGGCCAGTGAGTGACAGGGGGCTTTGTGGACACTAAGGCACAATCAAAGGCCACTTTCTGCTCCTGGCAGTGTGCTCCAGGGATGTTCAAGTCAGCAGGATAGGAGATACCAGTCTCTCACTGGCCTAGAAGGCTCCCAGGATCTGCCTATTTCTGCCTTTCCAGTGTTGGGATCATAGGCACATGCCACTATATCCCACTTTCTAGTGTGGGTTCTGGGGAAGCAAAGACATGTTCCTGTTTCCAAGGACAGCACTCTGCAGATGGAGCTAACCCTGGAGACCTATTTGTTCTTTCTATGCTAGGACAAGATTTCAAAGCTATCTCTATGATACCACAAGTTGTATTGGGGAGGGGATCACACAATTATGGACAAGACTCATGCCTGGACACCTTTAACAGTCAGGGCATGGAACATGACACGCAGACTAGGCACTCCAAGATACAGATGTGAAGTGCCCCAATAAAGACAAAGTATGGAGAAAAGCCACATGGGGCAAAACCAGAAGGAAAAGCCATTGAGAGGATCCCCGAGGCCCTTCCTGTCAAAGTAGAACTGTACTCTTTCACAGAGTAAAACCTTCTGAGTAATTCTTTCCCAGACAAATACTCAGTCTAGCCAAAGCCAGTTCCCAGGACTTGGGACATCAGTGGAAACTGAGAGCTTCATCAGCATGGAAAGACATGAAAATAGAATTCCCTTGAACCCCATTGTAGAGCAGTGCAAATGTACCAAACATAAGAGCATCCGGGTCTGTGTAAAACACAGCGTACACAAGAGCAGTGGGCCACCCTTACTCGTGGTGCACTGGGGAGGCCTGCAGTCTAGCCCTAGGACCCAGACCATCGGTGACTCCGCAACGCTTTGCTGGAGAGAACCCCACTTCAGAAGACTTCAACGCAGTACTCCCTCAACCTCCCTACCCTTGCCAGATGACGATCCTCGTACTTGATACCCAGAAGTTCTTTGCCCAAGCCGCCAGAGTTGCACCCCCTTCCTTAGCACTGTGCTCCTGGTGGACCACACACAGAGTATGTACACGTGTCGGGAAAGGCATCCTGGCTCTTTGGAGGCATGTGATAGGTAGAGGCGGGGCCTGAAGGTGGAAGGATACCTGAGTGTGTACTAGTGGCCCCACAGGGTGTGATGAGAAATCAGGGACAGCACAGGAAGAAGGCTTAGACTCAGCTTCGTCGTGCCTACACAAGCTCTGCAGATATTTGTCGCTGCCTTGCCTCCAGCACTACCACTATGTCAGCGCATTGTGAAGGGAGGGCCTGGTCCCGTCTGCTGCTGGCACGCACTAGGTAATGAGAGGGAGGGAGAGGATACCAGCACCGTCTGTACGAAAGGGTCTCACACATCTGCTTCTTCGCTTCTGTATTAATGTCCCCGGAGAGAGAAATGGAATCCAAACACAGAGACCTCATCCCAGCCTTCCCAAACAAGATGATGCTCCAAAACAAACCCTCAAATGTGAATTTCCAAAAAATTTCTTTAGCTATGAAGGATAGGAGGCATTCTTAGGAAACCATTCAGTATTTGTGTATTTTCTCCCATATAGGGCTCTGGTACTACAGCAAGGACACCCTCTAACATCATGGCTGGTATTCTCCACCCCTTTGGGAGCTGAGCAGCCAAGGCTGGGAAATGACATCAATAAAGAATGGCCAATTCTGGACAGTGCTCCAGACAGAAGGGTAAGGAAGTGAGTTTGTATGTGAAGTCTTTGGGAGAGTGAGAAATCCTAGGGTGGCCCCAGTCCTCAAAGCCATAACCAGCTGCCTACAGATATGGCCCTGGGCATCATATGCCCTGCCCTCAGGCTCTTAGAGCTAGAGGACAAGAGGACAAAGATGATCCATTCTTAGGAGAAGACTGTAAGTCACCCAGAATGAATTCTAAGGCTGCCCTCCTGAGCCCACTTCCAAAGACAGTCCAGGTGGTTAGCAGGGCTGGAGAGCCCCCAGTGGCCAGAGGACAAGGTGGTTAGCAGGGCTGGAGCGCCCCCAGTGGCCAGAGGACAAGGTGGTTAGCAGGGCTGGAGCGCCCCCAGT
>NC_034605.1:598181-602473 GCF_900095145.1 Mus pahari | reverse complement strand
CAGAGGACAAGGTGGTTAGCAGGGCTGGAGCGCCCCCAGTGGCCAGAGGACAAGGTGGTTAGCAGGGCTGGAGCGCCCCCAGTGGCCAGAGGACATTCATTCCAGAGACTCTCCCTCTGCATTCCCAATGTTTTTGAAACTAGTTTCAAGATTTCCAAATACTCCTGCAAGACTTGCTAGGTGAGGGGGGGAATTTCCATTTCTGATTAATATCACTTCCGGCCTGCAGTTTTCCAGCCATCCCATTACACAGGCTTTTACAGGGAGTCTGACCCAATGCTCTGGTCTGAGCAGCTAGACATCTATCTATCTTTCCTGTTTTTATTGCAACCTGAGCGGGGGAAGGGGGCCTTGACAAAGGGTTATGACCTCCTCCCTGTCTCATCTGCCTGGTTTTGGAGTCTCATCCGCTGTCCCCCTCACTCAGCTTTACAAAGGTGCCCTTCAAGTTCATTCAGCTGGGAGGAGACAGAAAGGAGGCCCGGGCAGGGCCCAGCTTTAGGTCATCTATGCTCAAATGTATCTGTTGTACTCTCACCCACCAGAAAGTACACATCAGAGCCCAGAATGGAACATACCTGTAATTCCACCACTTAGGAGACTGAGGCAGGAGGATTGTGAATTTTATGTCAACATGGGCTATATAGCAAGACCCTGTCTAAATAAAATACAGCAAAATAACCAAAACCAAGTGCAGACCAAAGTGTCAACGCTTCTCAAAGCTTTGAACAAATAGAACCATATCAGTTTTAACAGCTATTGTCTGTGTATAAGAGGAGTTCTGAATCAGATACCACTTACCTTTGTATCTAACAACCCACACTAATGGAAGCAAATTTGTGCTGTGATCTATGTTACTGTGTATGATCTGATCAATGTGTTTGGCAATGTCTAAGCATTATATTTGTATGTACGCAGGTATGTGGTGAACACGTGTATGTATAAGAACACAGGTATGCTGTCACATGTGGGCATGCACATAGAGGTCAGAGGTTGATATCAGGGGTCTTCCTCAGTTGCTCTCTACCTTGTCTTCTCAGACAAGGTCTCTCACTGAGCATATAGCTCACATGCTAGAATGACAGATCATCGAGCTCCAGGAACTCACCTGTCTCCAACCCCTTCCCCCAGACCTGGGGCTGTGAACACACACACTGCCCCCAAGACCTGGGGCTGTGAACACACGCACTGCCCTCCAGACCTGGGGCTGTGAACACACGCACTGCCCCCCAGACCTGGGGCTGTGAACACACACACAGCCCCCCAGACCTGGGGCTGTGAACGCACGCACTGCCCCCAGACCTGGGGCTGTGAACACACGCACTGCCCCCTAGACCTGGGGCCGTGAACGCACGCACTGCCCCCCAGACCTGGGGCCGTGAACGCACGCACTGCCCCCCAGACCTGGGGCTGTGAACACACGCACGGCCATGCTCGGCTTTTATGTGGGTGCTGGGGATTTGAACTCAGGTCTTCATGGTTCTGCTACAAACTCTTTATCCACCGAGCCATCTTCCCTACTCTTGCATTAAGTTAATTTTTATTAGCATACAAACAAATGGATTTAATTGTGACAGTTGCATACATACATGCTATACTTTGCTCTTATTTGCCCCTCCCCCATGTCCTTCACCACCTCCATGACCATTACCACCACTGTTGCTGGGCCCTTTCCTCTAAGTAGCTCCCTTTCTGTTTTCAGGACATATATATTCCATTACACTTTTTTTTCTTCTCTCTCTCTCTCTCTCTCTCTCTCTCTCTCTCTCTCNCNCNCACACACACACACACACACACACATTTATATATACATATGCATATATAAATTCTCTCATTCACATATGAGAGAAAACTTAGCCATGCAAATCAAATATTACATAACACAATGTTACCCTGGAAGTGCAAAGCTGACCCTGTAAAGTATCGAATTCAAAAGATAGGTATGACATTATCATAAAGGTAGTAAAAAGGTAATAAATAATAAATGTCAATTTATACACACATTAACATGTGTGTACACAAATATATGAACACACACATGCACATATATACAGAGTGGGCTCTTCATGCACACACATGTTGAAGAGAGCCTAAAAGCAGTTGAACCTGTGACAAAGCAGGAAGAGCTCTGGATGCTATCTTGGGGCCACTGGGAGAAGATGCTGTAAAGCCAGCCTCAACACTGGGCTTTTTAACAAACAAGTAGGAGTTGTATAATTTAATTTTTTATAATTGAATAGCAATCACATTTCATCTGAATTGGAGCATCTGAGATACAAGTGATTTTTGCCAGACACCACAACTGCTGTGTGTCTGTAATAACCATATGGATACTTTATTTTTCTTACAACCCATCATATCTGGAACAATTCACTAGCTATCCTCTCTTAAAGTTATTCAGTCAAAGATAATACACAGGCCTGGGGAGCATGAAAAACGTTTCTTAACACAAGGGCCTGGATGTGATCCCTAGCTACAGATTTAAGACAGCTCCTGCTCTCAGAGGCCAGGCATGAATTAAGAGCCAGTTTAGTGACAGTTTAATATATCTGAAAATATTCATTCTCACTGCCAAGGGAAGGGAAACACATTTCAAAGGAAACCAACCATCTGAACCAAGTCAGCAAATGTATAGACTTTGTGGCTTGACCTTCTCCAAGTTGTGTTCACCTCCAGCTTATCTCTAAGCTAAGCTTAGATGGTATGAGAGAAATCCTTGAGAAAAAAAAACTGGCTGTCATGGTGGTAACAGCTCTGGGTTGGGTCTCAGAGTAGAGTTCTCAGGAACAGAGTCAGACCCAGTGACTGGCAGATCCAAGCACGAGGATCTTTGTTGCTCTATGACAACAAAGCTACAGCACTGTCCTCAGCTTCAACCCCGCCATCAGTCCCCTCACAATGGCTGCCACTGGGAGCCATCTTAAACGTTCATTTTTCATCTGCTTCTCTCCAGTAAACACTTCCTCACTGAGCTACAGTTTCCTAGCACCACATCTGGGGGGGGGGGCACTTTTTCTTTAAGATGAGAGGAAAATCATTCGGGAAACTGAATTAACTTAAAAGATTTAGAACTATAGAGCCAAATGGGATGTTACTACCTTGGAAACTTCCTGTCTATTGTCCCTCCCCACCCCCCGCAATAATTTTCAGAAAAGGAAAAATTGGGCTCTGAATGTTTAAGAAAGGGTCTTAAGAACCATTTAGCAATTTGAGACTAGAGCCCAGGGGGCTTCTGGATACAAAATCCAAGTCTCTTTTTCCTTTATCAAGTGCCTTGAGTGTCAACTTGGGCAAGCTATACCACCAAGGTATTTAATCAAACAGTAATCCTGGATTGCTAACGAGGTCATTTTTGAGGAGGGTAAAGTCTACCATCAGTTGACTTGAAGAAAGACTGCAGTCAATAAACAAGTGGATATCATCTGATCAATTATAAGGCCTTCAGGGCAATCAGTAAGGCTCTGAAAGAAGAAGAAACAACACTCTGTGTCCAGGCAGCAGGGCTGGGGATGTTGTAGGGGGCAGCACTGCACTGCAGATTTTGACCTTGTTAGTGCCAATGAGTATATAAGTCAAACCTTTAAAACACCTCTACATCCCTTTCTCTGTACACACACACACACACACACACACACACACACACACACACGCACTATTGATTATGCTTCTTAAGAGAATCCTGAGTTACAAACACTAAACTATTAAGCCAATGAGAATATTTGGCCACTCAAGAGAACATGTTGAATACTCTTAAGTATTTGTTGGATAAAAGAATGATTAGGCAGAATTTTTTTTGACTTGACTCCTACCCAAGTAATGCCAAGTTTTACTGTGAAAACACAGCAATTAACTGTGTAGAGACAGCTCCATGAGCATATCTCCACCATCCATGAGAATCTCTGCAGTGGGTATCAGTACCACTAAGATGCTGGAGAGAAAAGGCCAGAGACTTGCCAAGCATGTGTTCTTGAAAATAAGTCAAGTTCAAAGCCCCTTTAGTGGTTCATTCAACAGATATGCAGTATCTCCCTTAGTGGGTCATTCAAACTTGCAATAGGGAGTTTGCCTGGGACTTATGGTATATGACAAGCAGGTCTATCCAGACCATGCAGAACTGAAAAACAAAAGGATCTTCTACGATTTTACTGCTGTCACCAAAAGTCATATTGAAGTTGAGGAATTAAGAGATGGGATCGCTGGGCGTGGTGGCGCACGCCTTTAATCCCAGCACTCGGGAGGCAGAGGCAGGCGGATTTCTGAGTTTGAGGCCAGCCTGGTCTACAAAGTGAGTT
>NC_034605.1:589819-598051 GCF_900095145.1 Mus pahari | reverse complement strand
AAAAAAAAAAGAGATGGGATCAGGGCCCAGGGAAAATTGCTCAATGAGTAAAGTGCTTGCCTCACAATCACGAGGACTGGAATTTCCATCTGCAGCAGCCACATAAATGCCAGATGGATAGGGTAGCTTGTCTGTGATCCCAGGCACTTGGGAATTAAATACGGGGGATCCTTAGAGCAAGGTGGCTAGCTAGACTAGCTCAGTCAGTGGTATGGATTCATGTGAGAAAACCCTGTGTCAACATGTAAGGTGGAGCATGTTTGATGAGGATACCAGATGTCATACACCTATATCCACACATGTGTGAACACACACATGCATCCAGAACACACATGCACAACAAACAGAGAAATGAAACCAGATAAGGCCTTTGAGAAGTTCTTAATTTATCTGGGCATCTGCTAGCCATATATTCTTGGGTTATTTTCAAGCTGAGACGGTTATAAAAACTAATTTGGCGTGTGTGTGTGTGTGTGTGTGTGTGTGTGTGTGTGTGTGTGTGTGTTCTGTTTGCCATGTGATACACAACAGTACCTCAGAATTCCAAATGAAGTCCCTGTGAATGAGCAGGGTGTCATATATGTGTTCCCTTGACCCTTGGCTTTCCAGTTTCTAGCACTACAAGAAATAAATGCAGTTTAAAATAAACTACTCAGCCTTAGGCAGTAGTTTGCAGCAACTGAATGTGGATTAGGGCAGAAAGTCTCCTTAGATTGGAGCACTGGTCTTAGTAACTAGGTTGTGAATGTTTCAAGAAAACATGGATTTTTGATACTAACCAAAACAAGAAGTTGGGGGAAAAAAAGAGGTGAGAGTAATAAATGTGAAGGTGTGATAAGACTCCAATGTATAATCAAATTCAAGGTCATGGAAATTCACTGGGAGGGAAGGAAAAAAAATGCTTACAACCATATAAATGCCTTTTGCCCCAAATGCAGAGATAAGTACCATTTGACAGCTTGCTGCCTTTTATTGTGGCTGTTCTTGGCCTGCCTGCTGGCCTAGTGACATCAACTCAAAGGCAAAGCCACCCTTTGTTCTTCAGAGTGAGTGCCCTAGTGCCTAACACCAAGTGTTGCCCTGCTCAATCCAAGGACGTGGGGAGCGAACGCAAACTTTAAAGCTTCAAAGTTAGACTTGACAATTACTGAAATTACTGAAAGCCCAGAAGAAATGACATCTTGATAGTTTTGTTTGAAATTATTTGTTTTTGCTGAGTCAAACCACTTTTTCCTTATTACAGACATTCTTTTGTATCCGTAGACACCAAAACCCAAGACGTTCAAGTGCTTTAGTTAATGGACATAATATGTGCACATAATCTACCCAATCTACCCATAAAGATGATTTCAAGTCTTATTTGGTTACTTATCACTGAGCACGGTGTAGAGCTATGAAAGTCTAGTGTGTTAGCACATACCTGTAGTCTCGGCACTTTGGAAGTTGAGAGAGGAAATACCAAGTTTGAAGGCAGCCTAGATTACATAGCCAGACTCTGTCACAAAAAGAAAGAAGAGACAAATTTGGAGGATAGGAAATAGAAAAGGCAGAGGAGAGGAATAAAAACAAAGGAAGGAGGGGAAAAGAAGATGGAAAGAGAAAAATAAACAAAAGAATAAAGAAAAAGAAAGCAACATAAAAATAATGGAAATAAAAGGAAAGGAAAGCTATATAAATAGCTGCTTTATTTATTCTTTAGGGAATACCGAGAAGGAAAAACCTGTTCAGGGCAGATGCAAACGTCATGGACGTTAATATACACTGAATGATCCTTAGTGGGCTAAATAAATAGTCGCAGTATTGTGGGTTCTGAATGATGACTGCCAATAGCCCTTAGCTTAACAGAGCCCTTGACTGACTAGCCTTCAATTTTAGAAAGTAGCATGTGCAGTACAAGATTATATATTTCATACTTCAATTAGATTAGCCAAAAGCATCTTATGGGCATCAGGCTCTCTTCACATCAGGGGGGCAGGGAATCCAAAATGTTGGAAGTCCAGAATTATGTGAGAAAATGGTAAAAGCACTCCTGGCATTGACCCCGTGTCCCTCAAATAGCTCAGAGCCTTGCTAATGTGATCAGTATCTACCTGTGCTTCTTGACCTGCTATTAAAATCATGAGGAAAACATGGCCCCTGTTTCCCTCTGTTTCTGTTGTGTGTTTTTCCTAAAATGTTTAAAGTTCTATGCAAGTAGCTGCTCTTTCTGACACAGTCCTGGGATCATACAAGCTACTATACTCATACAGAAAAACCAACGCATAGAGAGTTTAGTTAATATCAGGCAACAAATGCAATGAAATAGACAAATTGACTAGGGAGTTGAAAAGCATATTTTCCTCTGGCTGAATTCACTTGAGAAGGAAATTTTCTTAGTCTTCCATCTTAAGCCTGGTGGACATGCAGTTTATTCTTCCAGAGAAAAATTATCTTGACTTCTAACCCTTCTACACAAGCTTAAATTATTTCCATGAATTTCTAGAAAGAGGAATAAATCACAAAGACATTGGCGGTATTGAACAAATACTAAATGGTAAGAATATATACAAATAAGAAGTTCTGTATCGTAAGTCTGCCCCTTGGTTTTGGTTTATTAGCTGATTCATCTTTTCATATATTTAAAAATATTATAAAAGCACTAGAGAGATGGCACAGCAGTTAAGAGCTGGTTTGATTCCCGGCACCATCATGACGGCTAACAGCTATCTGTAACTCCATTTCCTGGGAATCAAATGCCCTCTTCCAACCTCCAACAGCAATGTGTATACACCGTGCACAAACAATATACACATAAAATAAAAATAAATTTAAAAAATATATACTGTTAAGGTGCTGGAGGTGGAACTTAGAGATAGAATATTTGTCTAGCGTGTTTGAGGCATGAGATTGATCCTTATGGGCATCAAGTTCTCAAGAACCATAAGACTGGGGTTTGCATCCCCAGAACCCATGAAAATGTTGGGTGAACATGATAGCCCACTTATGACACTCTCAAAAAAGAATCCCACAAAGTAGGGGACCCGCAGAACAAACTGGCTAGCTGGACCAGCCTGTGTGAGTAAGTTCTGGGTTTGACTAATAGACCTGTTCTGGGTTTGACTAATAGACCTGCCTCAAGGGACAAGGCACAAAGCAACAGGAAAGATTCCTGATGTGAACCTAGGGCCTCCTAATCCTCCTAATGTGACAATGACACATATGAGCACACACATACAAATGTATATCCCATGTGCATACATATGAAACATAAAGTAAACTATCATATTCATAAAGATATGCATTGGGTTTTGTCAAGAATAGAACCTCCTTGTCAAGTCAGTCTGTGACTTGCAAATTGTAGTTTGTGGTGATTGAAATAAGAAGGTCCCCATAGGCTCATATGTTTGAATGTTTGGTCCACAGTTAGTGGTACTGCTTGAGAAGGAGTAGGAGGTCTTATATATAGGCCATGTGTATGTGTGTGTGTATATATGTATACATACATATGCGTATATATATATGTGTGTGTGTATATATGTATATATGTATATATATGTATATATCTACATATGCATATACATGTACATATGTATATATTTATATATGTATATGTATATATGCATTTATATATGCATGTATATATGTATGTATGTATGTATATATATATGTGATTATATATGCATATATATACAGCATGGCCTTATAGGAGGAGGTGTGTGTCTCTGAGCTAACTTTGAGATTTCAAAAGCCCCACGTCACTTCCAGTTAGCTCTGTCTCTCCCTTGTGGCTGTGGATCAGCGTTAGCTGCCAACTACTGTTCTAGCACCATTCCTGCCTAATGCCATGCTCCCCACCCTGATGATCATGGGCTTGCCCTCTGAAACTGTAAGCAAGCCCCCAGTCAAAGGCATTCTTTTTCAAGTTGCCTTGGTCATCGATAGAGTGCATAACTCTCGATTGGCAATAATTTAAAGGAGACCCAGATTCCTACCATTTGTTTGTTTGTTTGTTTGGAGGATTTGATGTGTCTCCCTATGTATTCATTCATTTGTGTATGTATACACGTATCTGTGCTCATGCTTAGGAATAGAGTCTACATCCTTTGAGTCAGAGTCTTTCACTGTACCTGGGGCTCACCAACATTTTTTGCAGGACTGCTAGCAAGCCACAGGGATGCTCCTGGTTCCACCTCCCCCAGACTGGGATTTCACTTGCACAACCATACTCAGCATTTTTAAGAGAGTCTTGGGGATTGAACTCAAGTCCTCGTGCTTGGGAGGTGATCACTTTACCAACTGACCTATATCCTCAGCCCAAGATTTGAAATTTTAAGTTACATGGCCTGATTTTTTCCCCCAGCATCTGAGGAGGAATTTCTCCTCACAGCAGACAATCAATCACACCTGTGGCTTAGGTTCCAACTGAACTGTCATTCTCCGTTTAACTAAGCATGGTAGACACATGCTGGATTTCCAGAAGAAGACTGTCCACACCTCCTGTCTCAGGCTCAGTGGCTCTAGTGGAGACTTCCCTTCCTCTAACTGCGTCTACTTTCCAGCCTCTCACTTGCCCTGGTGCAGAATTACAAAACCAACTGCGTTGAGAGCATTTTGGAAAAAGCGTTAAGTCAACAAGTTATATTTTCTTTGGAAAGGAAGGGCAGTGAGTGGAAAATGAACAACAGTTCAGATCAGGTTAACAGAGTCCTTAGCTGGAAAAAATCCTCTCCGGTTTCCCATGATGGATACAGCACATTCATTCAACTGCCCCCTGTGGCTCCTGGAGCATAAGACGTGTTCAAGTTTCCAGCATATTCAGCAAGTGTGATGGTGGAACAAAGAGGGTTTCAGCTGATGCATGACCCCAGGTTATATAATGAAGAAGTCAAGAATTCCAGCTAAACAGATGCAGATATTCTTGGGTCTGGATCTTGTCGATTACAATCTCCTTGGTAGTTCTTTGGTTAGATGGTCAAAAGCATTACCTATAAAACTTATATTTACTCTGTAAAAGTTGGGGTTAGGGCTTGTCAAGCATATAGCTATGTTGGCAGAGTACTCGCCCAGCATGCATGAAGGCCTATGTCCAGTGCCCAGTGGCTCATAAACCTGGTCTGGAAGCACAAAGCTGAGATCTTAGTATCACAGAAATGCAGGAAGAAGAATCAGGAGTTCAAGGTCATCCTTAGCTAAGTTAGGAGTTCAAGACCAGCATGGGGCTACACAAGACCCTGTTTTTAAAAAATAATGAAGAAAGAGTACGAATGAGTCAAAAAGAGACACTAGATTCTCACTGTATAATTGGAAGTAGGTGCTACTCAAGCATGGAAAAACCTCTTCCTCTATACCTCTCTCCCTCTGACATGCCAGTCTTGGTTGGAATGGGTATCATTTTAAACTGAGTTGCTGAGCAGCAGTAACCTTGCTTGAAAGCAGCGCTTTCAATTTTTGTTAAATCATACACTGTGTCTTCTTTCCTGGTTTGGAATGTACATTCCATTCAGCTCTAAAGGGTCTGAGAATTCTGCATATTTGCTGTCCTCTGGAGTCTTCTATGGAACATTTCCAAGAGCCAAAGCTGTACAGTGTAAATTTCACGGTTTTATGGGGACCATTCATTTTACTTCATCCTGAGAGGAGTCAAGAAGCTGTTTCTCTTTTTTTCTAGTTGGCATGCAACTTAATATCTGACTTAGAAAAATCCTGACTGAGTACATAGGTGTATCATGCACAAGCCCATGCTATGCTCAACAGCTTTTGAAAGGAGATGCCTGGCATGAAAAATTACCAATGCTTAAATGGAACGGGATGGGACCTGTTCTACCTCGTTCAAACATCTTCTGTGACTGAGGAAGTAAAAGATGGTTGTCTTGCTCAGTACATAAAATGAAACTAGACAACTTACAGTGATTGTGTGAGTTTCCAATTTGCTTTCAATTCAAAATATATGGCAGGAGAGTTCATACCTAGAATATATAAATGATCATCAAAATTAAGCTCCAAAACCCAAGTCATCCAATCAATAAATTGGCCAATGAGCTAAAGAGACAGTTTTCAAAGGAAGAAATGCAAATGAAAAATAAGTGCTTGAAAAAGTACGTGACACGCTTAACCACCACAGAAATGCACAATGAAGTTGCTTTGAGCCCCCATCTCATCCCAGTCCAGATGGCTATCCTGAAAACAAATGGTAATGCTGGTCAGGATGTAGATGAAAGAGGATGTTGGATGAAACTACTGTGCAAATTCCTCAGAAAACTAAAAACAAGACTACTGTGTGGCCCAACTGTATTATTTCTGGATATACTGTCTGAAAGACACTAAATCAACATAGCACACAGACATTTGTGTTTATTGCTGCACTGCGAATTCATGATCATTAGCAAAGGGAAGCAGTTGAAATGTCCATCCGTGGATGAGTAGATAAAAAAGCATGGTGTATATACACACATTGGGATTTTATCAGTCATGGGAAGGAACAAAATCATGACCTTTGCAGCAATGTGGATGGAACTGGAGATTATTGTATTAAGCAAAATAAGATTCACAAAGACAAATACTGTATGTTTTCCCTCACATGCAGATTCTAGTTTTAAGTATGCATGTGTGTGCGTGTATGTGCCTGTGCGTGTGCATTTGTGTGTGTGTGTGTGCGTGTGTGTGTGATATGAAAGTAGAAACAGGGGTGAGGGAGGAAAAGCAGAGGCTTTAAGGAAAGAGGAGAGAAGGGAAAGCAGGAAGGACCACTACACTCATGAACACACAGCACCTGCGGCTGCCTGGCTACGACCTGTGCAGGATCAAGCCTGCCAGCATTCTAGTATGGATTGGGAAGACCTTCATAAGCCTCACCGCCCGCACCCCCATCGGAGAAGCTGTGTACAATTCACGGTGTGGAGAAAAGAAAGCAGTTTTTTAAGAGAATAGCTCATGTGAGATACCACATGCCCTGTGCCCCACATTCAGAAATACATGGACAACACAAATTAGAGTTGATAAATTTTAATAAAAGAGAACATGAAGTCCAGAAGAAATGAGGGTGGATCTTAGTTGGAGGTAGAGGAAAACTTGGGGATAAATATGATCAAAATACATTGTAAGAAATTCTAAAATAGTTAATAAAACATTTATTTAACTAAATAAAGAGAAAGGGAGGAAAGAAATAGAAATGGAGTGATGAAGTACATGTAGCATGCAAGCAGATGAAATACATGTAACATGCAAGCAGATGAAGTACATGTAACATACAACCAAATGAAGTACATGTAACATGCAAGCAGAAGAGGGTGTGGTTCAGAAGACAGAAAGAACCCAGCAGGAATGACATAGAAGAGCTGGGGAAGAAAGGTAGATAAGAAGAAGTCACCATGGTATATGTGTATATTTAAAACGCTGTCATGAAGCCCATGACTCTGTGTGTCAACTGGAAAATTTATTAAAGATCACATCAAATCATATGTTCAGCAGGAAGCATCCCTGACAGAGCACTAGCTTTTATAGCTATCTTAAGGTTCTTCAGACCCATTAGAAAAAGATGCAAATCTCATTCTAAAAAGAATGCAAGGAAATTAGTTTGTACAAAAAAAAAATGTAGACTGACAGAGTTTCTCGAAATGGTACTGCCTTTGTTAGGTTTTGTTACTAGGATAACAGACTAACAAAAAGCAACTAGGGGAGGAAAGGGTGTGTTTCAGCTTACAGTTCCATGTAGCAGTTTATCAATGAGGAAATTCAGAGCAAGAACTCAGGTCAGGGACCTGGAGGCAGGCAATGAAGCAGAGACTGTGGAAAACACCACTTACTGGCTTGCTTCCTTGCCCACAGTTGCTTCCTTTGATACAGTCCAGGCTCACCGCTCAGAAAATGCACTGCCCAGAGTGGGCTGAGCCCCCCTATTTCAATTAGCAGAAAGAAAATACTCTGCTGTCATGCCCACATGCCAACCTGATCTTCACATGTATGTTTCTGCACATATGGGTGCACACGAGAATGCTGGTGTGTATGTATGCATGAGAGCATACACCTGTGTGAGAACATGTATGTGAAAGCCAGAAGTGAACCTCAGGCATCATCCCAAGGCATCTACTTTGCTTTTTGAGACAGGTTCTCTCACTAGCCTAAAATGTGATGACCACACTAACCCCAGGGACCCACCTGTCACTCCCTTTCTGTCACTGGGATTATAAGTGAGGACCACCATGTCTGTGAGTACCACCATGCCTGTGAGCACCACCACACCTGTGAGCACCACCA
>NC_034605.1:582566-589327 GCF_900095145.1 Mus pahari | reverse complement strand
GCCTGTGAGCACCATCACACCTGTGAGCACCACCATGCCTGTGAGCACCATCATGCCTGTGAGCACCACCACACCTGTGAGCACCACCACACCTGTGAGCACCACCACGCCTGTGAGCACCACCACGCCTGTGAGCACCATCACACCTGTGAGCACCACCACACCTGTGAGCACCACCACGCCTGTGAGCACCACCATGCCTGTGAGCACCTCCATGCCTGTGGATTAAGCTCTACTCTTTATGCTGAAGCAGCCAGCACTTTACTAAGGCATTCCCCTGGTCCCTACTTACAATTTTTTTAATGGAGAGCATCTGGCTTGGTCTGTCCAAATCTGACAGTTAATTCCCAGAGTCTATGGTGAGACAGACATTCTAACTTACACATTTGGCTCTTCAAAACTTACATCGAGACTTTGTTTTGGATAAAGAGGACGAAGGAAGACAGCTGTCTCCAAGGCAGCAAAGCCAGGGTCTGTGCCGATACAGAGGACTGCCCGAGTCTCTGCATCTTTCCTTGGCCCCTGTGAGACTGCAGGGATGGTTTGGTTGCTCTTCTGTCTGACTGCAAAACCAGCTTGTTCCAAAATGCAGCGGTCTTTCTAAGGTAGACCCTATTATCCTGCACTTTCATGTAATTGACTTTTTTTAGTTACAATACACCAAGGCATGATTTTCCTAGCCACAATTATTCCCTCTTCTGTGTCAGACTGATTACCCCGACACGGAGAAGAACTAGATAAAAAGCATTGCTATGTACTCTCTCATACACGGCAGTACTCTAAAGACCTAAGCCACTTGCAGCCTTTCTTTTCTTATTCTATCTACAGTACCAAGATGACACAGGATAAAGCACTACCAGCCATATAGGGAGGGTGCAGTGGGGGTGGAAACCCAACTGCCAGTCTTCTACCAGCTGCCCCACTTCCAGTCTTCTCAAGGACCCTCCTGAGTTTGTAAGGCATCCAGAACTTAAGCCTTCTCATACTCTGCTGCTATTGCCAGCTTCTACATCTGCCTCTCCCTCTAGAATACAAACAATTTAAGGGGTTGTTGATTCACCTGCAGTTCCTAGGGCCAGTGTTGAGTTTCCACAGAGGGACATCTCAGCAACTTTTAGCTAAAGCAATAAACAGAAGCATTCTGCACTCTATGATCTGTATGTGATTCTGCCAGCTATGAGAGGCTTCACCTGTGTGACAGATGACCACTGATGGAACATTATGACTCCCAACAATAGGAAATGTTCCCATTGTAAGCTTTTTACCTTGATTTCAAGCATGAGACGGGAAAGGGACACATATGAAAGATGTTGAAACCAAGCATGGTGGTGCATGCCTTTAATTCCAGCACTTGGGAGGCAGGTAAAAGCAGCGACATCTCCATGAGTTCAAAACCATTCTGGTCTACATAGTGAGCTCTAAGCCTGCCAGAGCAACATAGTGAGACACTAGTTCAAAAAAGAAGAAGGAAGAGGAGGGGGAAGGAGAAGGGTTGAAATCTAGTTAATATCACTTATAGTTTTCAGATAACTTTTCTTTTTCTTTCTTCCTTTGTTTTTTGTTTGGTTGGTTGGTTTTGGGTTTTTGATTTTGATTTTGATTTTGAGACAGGGTTTCTGTGTAGCTGCCTTCATTAGCTGTCCTGGAACCCACTTTGTAGACCAGACTGACCTGGAACTCACAGAGATCCACCTGCTTCTGCCTCCCGAGTGCTGGGATTTAAGGCATGGAACACCATGTCCAGTGGTCAGATAACTTTTTAAATTAAACAAATGATTTATGGTTATGTGCTCGTATGCATAATGTAGGGTATAAACTCAGGCTGTCAGCCTTGGGCAACAAACGCCTTTACTGCTCAGCCATCTCTCTGGCCCGACATCATCTTTTCACTAGGCAAGTATATGCCTTTCTGTACCCCAGATAAACCCTTCTTGCTTCAACTTAGTTTATACACTCATGACTTTCAGCTTTTCCACTCAGACTAGAGTCGGTTTCAGATTGAAATGACCCTCCTTCCCCTCGGATCACCCGAGGGGTGTCTGTCTTCATTTCAGGTTGTGCTGAAGCTGAACTTCAGAAAGAGTAAAGTATGATTTATGATTGCTATCAAAGCAGCTTCCAGGAAGAGGATCAGTACACCTAAAGGGAAAGTACATCGCTCATTCACCATCCACTTAGGGGAAACACGTCGCTGAAGACATGTCAGGTCAACAAAGAAGCTGGTGGTGATTTTTCCCCCATGGCCATCACCAAAGCTTTGTCTCTGACAGAAAATGAAAACTATCTCTTTCCATAGTGTTACACACCTGCCACTGTGGCAGAAAAAAATATTATGCAAATTAATTTTTAAAACTAATAATTATAATCATACACATGTATGCATTTATAACTATACATTACGTGCTGGGCACTGAACCCAAGGCTATCTAGCACAGCTGCTACATTTCAATGTGCTGTACATTTTTATAAATACACTCCATATACCCGTTATGTGGAGATCTAATTTAATTAAAAAGGAAGTGACCTCATATAGGACTATCTGGTTCTAAGTCCTCAGGCATTACATATCAGGAATAGAAACACCTTCTATCTCCAAGGGTGGACTTGGGAGTTGAAGAGAACGCGACTCTAACCCTGAGTCGGCCATTTCCTCCCTCTGTGGCCCTCGGACCCTCCCTAGGGTTAGATGAGAGCCTCCCTGTAATGCGTTGAGAAAGGCTGGCAGAAGGTAGGTGCTCTGTGCAGGTGAGCTCTGGTCACTGGAACCACAACAGAAGCCCACTCGCCTCCTCTTTGCACACTCTCTGCCCCCTAATTTCATTTGTTTTCAGCCTTCCCAAGGTCAGTGGCTGCATCCGCTTCTGCCTGTAGCATCCCCTACTGGTCCTTTTATGACTGACCCCAGAACCAAGGTACTGTACCAGCTCCTCGACTTTAGCCTTCTCAACTCTAGTCCGCCCCAGAATGAAATCCCCATCCACGACATAATTCTGCACAAAATCCCCGAAGTTCCTGCTGCTGCTCGTCGCTCATTGTCTCCCTGTGGCATCCCAGATGCTCCTCTGTGGGCCTTTGGAACTTTCCGGGTGCTTCTCCAACTTACAGCCTCGTTTTCATTCACTCTGCTACACCTACTCCTAGGCTGTATTCAATGTAGTCTTGGTCACGTGACTCCTCAACCACTAGGTTATGTTTTAACGACTAAGGCTTGAGCAGGCAAGATGGCTAGTAAGGGAGGGCACTTGCTACTTGCTACTAACCCTGATGGCCCAAGGTTGATTCCTGGGACCCGACCGGAGACGTAGAGAATAGACTTCCACTGTGTTTCACTGGCTCTTTTGAAATGTCAGCCCTCTTGTGTCACAGGAACCATTAAAGCAGAAAATCAGACCAAGCCTTCTCGTTGCTCCTAAGCTCAGCAGTGGAGGGTGGAGGCAGGCTTGCTGCCCTTCCTCCTTGACAGAATGTATGCTTCTAGCTCACCAAGGTAATGGAGCTTCATTTTTTTTGACCATGTAGCTTCTGTGAACTTGGTCAGGATGTGTGTACTCAGATTTGCTAAAAATATCTCAATCTATACATGGATATGCACAGAAAACTAAACAGGTATATTGGGTTTTATTGCTTGTTTGGGGGTCGACTTAACAATACTAACAACAACAACAACAACAAAAATTAACGCTATTAAGACAGGGTTTGGTGAGATCTTCTGCCCAATTTCAGAATACCAGAATTCAAACAATGAAGTTAAACTTAATCATTTGTGTTTCGTTCCCTGGCAGTTCTAGGGATGGAATTCAGGTTCTGGAATCCAGGTTCTGGTGCATTCTAAGTAAATGCCCTGCCACTGAGCTATGCCCAGAGAGCACTTAATATAGTGCTATATGAAGCGCACTCACTTAATAGAGTGCTGTAGACCAGTGGTTCTAACCTGTGGGTCACAATCTCTATTCAAGGTTAAATGACCCTTTCACAGGGGTAATCTAAGACCATCAGAAAACACATGTACATTACAATTCATGCTAGTAGAAAAATTTCAGTTATGAAGTAGCAATGAAAATAATGCTATGGTTGGGGTCACCACACTGTGAGGAACTGTACTAAAAGGAAAGCTGAGAACCATTGCTACAGACTGCCAAACCCAACTATGTTTTAAATTATGTCTTAACTTTCTCTTTGCTATCAGGCAAGTTGTAGTTTTTATTGCTAAAAAGACTCCTTAGTCCAAGTAAGCAAATCAATCAAACAAACAAACCTTTTCTTTAATAAATTAGCTGAGAAAAAAGGCTTTAAATCAGAACACCGTATTAATGAATACTGAAAAAAAGTTCAGGCTCTTTAACTCTGGTCCTAAATTACTTGGGCAAGAAATTACCACCACTAACAAAATGGGTAAATAACATTTTGAGGGTTATATCCTTTAGAGGTCTCTTTCTCAACTGCCCCTCTTAATCAGGATTGCCAAGGACTATGAAATGGTGCGTACATCTCATACAATTCAGAACATTCAGAAACTAAAATCCAGTAATGCCAAAACAAAGGCAAGAAAACAGTAACTCAAGACCAAGCCCCAGGAGAGCAGGGACGCCAGCTTCCAAATCTCTCCTCTTCCTGCCTTTATTAAATCTGAAAACTTAGAGAAGCCTCCCTTATTTATGAATACCATTTTCTGCCAGTTCCTTTCTGCTCTGTACACAGGGCTGCTTATCATTTCCAACTTCCCTCATCATTCCCAATTTTCCAGACAGGATGCATTCTAACAGCTAAAGACAATTTCTGAAATTCCATGGTCAGACTTTATATTGTGGATTTTAGTACATAGAAAGTTATAGATCAGTTTTTAATTATATGTAAGTGTTATACACACATATACATCACGTGTGTGTGTATGTGTGTGTGTGTGTGTGAATAATGCATACATCTTCTGATCTTTTGTTTGTTCAGAGGCATTATAACCAGTTCATTAAAGTCTGGTTTGCCATTGTCACTGCTCCTGAATTCTTTGTCATTTCTCTCTATATAGATAGATAGATAGATAGATAGATAGATAGATAGATAGATAGATAGATTCAAAGAACACACTAAAAAGGCTTTCCACACTTCCTCTCACTAGAGAGAGAGAATTCCGTGTGTCATATACAGTAATGAATTTAAACAAGGATATTTGCCAAAGAGTTTCCAAAAAATGATAGAATGTTCCCTAATACAGCCCTATCTATAAGAGCAGTAGGAAAGCTCACTCACCTTTGGCATGTCAATAATTGATGGTCTAGGGATGGACGTCTGGAAAGTAACGGCTTCGCAGTCTGCTCCGTCATTCAGGGACCTGGCAAAATCCTCAGGGGTCTCTGCAGGCTGGACAGCAGTGTGTTGGCTGTTATTGCCATTCGCGGTGCCGTTTTGCTCCGAGTGTATACCAGAATCTCGCCTTTTCTCTGCAGCTCTTTCTTCTACCTTTGGGTGACTTGGATGTCTGCCTGCTTTGGCCATGGGCTGGACATAGATGGCGGAGTGAGTATCCGTCGAGCTGGACTGATCAAAGGTAGCATTTTCCCTGGTGGTCCCAAAACAGGCCAGCAAAGCCGAGCACGGAAAGGAGTGCATCCTTCGAGACGGGAGCTTCAGGCTTCGGGTGAGCCTCGATTTCCACGTGGACATGGCCTGCTGCGATACATGGCAGAGTTCAAAAGAGAAAAAGAAATCTTCCAGAGGTTTCCTTCGAGTATTCGTTTCCGTGCCTGAAGAGAACACACTAGTAAGTGCTGCCCCTACGTAGAAGCGGAGATGGCAGGGCCATCCTCTCAGAGGGTCTCTCAGCATCAGGCCCGCTTGGAAGGATCCATACTGGGGGATTTCACACTCTCCCTTCCTTTCTTGCTGTCAGTAGCTAAAGAAGCCTCTGTAAGTCAGGCAGTTGGCTCGGGTTACAGTCCCCAGCAGGGCAGACGCTTCAGGGTAAGGGAGTGCCAAGGCAATAGACAGCTGCTTCAGGTTACCTTGGAGGCATAAAGATAATGTAGCCTGTTAGCACCGCCATAGCAGCATCAGCCTGTGTATCAATAACATCATAATCGCCGCAAAACCGTCTACAGTTTCCCCCTTCAAATATTTATTCCCCCGAACAAAACAGAAACCACCCAGTTATCTGTGGCAAACGAAGACCCTTGTGAGAGGCCACAACCCTGGCACCTGCTTCATTATTAAAATAGAAGGCACACTGGATATTTCATCCAGAGAGATCCATGTTTGTACCTAAGGTCATGAAGACTTCTCTGGATCATTCCTGAATCTTCCCCCAATACAGTGGCCTGGCTTCGGGGTCTATGTTGGGTCTGGTAACTATACGTGAGTGTTTATTAAGCTGTTTCCTTACCACCGACTTCCTAATTGTTTTTTTTACACAATACAAAGATAGAACAAACTAACAATTAAATTTTGTAGTAGACTATGCTTCTGGAGATACTGTGTATGTGTGGACTGGTATTCAGTGGCCATAGGTGCTGCCTAATCTTTAGAAATCTATTTCTGTTCCACTTTTCAAACCATTTGTAAGGGGATGGAGCTGAGAATGGTGGCAGATTCCTGGGGAGCCTGGAATCATTTCATTTCTCACCTGCCCCTTTGCTACAGTCAGTTTGGGCAGCATCATTCCACGCTGCCTTCAAAGTACTCCTAGGTAAGGGCGACTGTTATGCTTAGCAAGGATTCCGGAAGCTTGTCAGTAACAGGAAGACACCGAAAACAATTCTTTTTTTTTTTGG
>NC_034605.1:580392-581458 GCF_900095145.1 Mus pahari | reverse complement strand
AGAGGCAGGTGGATTTCTGAGTTCGAGGCCAGCCTGGTCTACAAAGTGAGTTCCAGGACAGCCAGAGCTACACAGAGAAACCCTGTCTCAAAAAAACTAAAAAAAGAGAGAGAGAGAGCCATCTGGGCAGTGGTGGCATGTGCCTTTAACTCCAGCTCTCAGAAGACAGAGACAGGCGGATCTCTGTGACTTTGAGGGCAGCCTTGTCTACAGAATAAGATTCAGGACATCCAGGGCTACACAGAGAAACTGTCTCAAAAAAAAAAACCAAAAAAACAATGAGTGTGTGTGTGTGTGTGTGTGTGTGTGTGTAGCCATCCATACAAAAATATTACACTGTAATCAAAAATAAGGATGCAGTAAGATGCAGTAATTTCTTGTATAATGTAGTGTACTAATTAAGCATATGTATATACAGACTCTTCTGTGTAAGAAATCAATACAACCACAGTAATGGAATTCTCTTCAGGTTTAAATGCACAACACGAAAAAGCATGAGAAGATGATCATCAATATACCAGAAAACTCAACAACCTCCTTTTAAAAAAACAACCCGTATGTAACATTATTAATGAATGATTATTCATGAAATGAATTAATTAATTGTTATTAATGAAAACAGCCTGAGTACTTCCAGGATCATGTGGGTGCCCTTGAGCTGGGCCCTAAGCATCAGATCTTAATAGTAGGTCTAAGAACAGGATTAACTGTTCTAAGTATGAACGTCAAACCCTTCTACGTATGAAAGTCAGAGCTGCCTACATCCAGCTATCTGAAGATAACATATACCTAAAGTCATAATGAAACCCCAATTGATTTACTAGATTTAAAGCAGCACATTTAAAACCTGAGGTTTAAATCTAAAAGAAGGAGGAGGAGGGAGGAGGAGGGGGAGGGGAAGAGGACAACAACAAAGAAGGTGGTGAAAGGTGGAATAGCTGCTAGCATCTTGAAGTGAGAGTTCACCCAGTTGAGCTAACATAGAGCAGAACTTAAAGAAGTGGCGGAGACAAAGTTTGGAGCTAAGAGGAAAGGATGGACCATCCAGAGACTGCCCCACCCGGGG
>NC_034605.1:578010-579077 GCF_900095145.1 Mus pahari | reverse complement strand
AAGGACTCAATGGCACCCATTTGTTTCATCTTTTAAAAGTTGTGTCCAAAGGCCAGGCTGTGATAGAACATACCTTTAATCCCAGCACTAGGAAGGCAAAAGCAGGCAGATCCTGCTTGTGGACGTTGTACATCGTGGTGCGGAGCCTAGTGCGCACCACGATGTACAACGTCCACAAGCAGCCTCCTCCTCCTCTTCCTCCTCCTCCTCCCTGCCTGCTTCCTATGCGATCTCCAAGAAGAATTGACCATCCTGCCCACTCAGGCCCATCTGCACTCCTGACCATGGAGAGCTCAGAGATAAGACTCCCAACTCTCCTCCTCCTTTCTTGTCATTTCCTGCTCCACGGTTGTGGATACTGGGATGTCCTCTGCCCTAAGAAAGACCTCTCTTTGTCACCAAAACTTAGATTATGTCCCATAAGACATGCACAGCTGTATTTAGGAGCCCAGCATAGCTGCTGAGAATGGCAGGAAAGGCCATTTCCTTCTAAGTGTGAAAGAAGAAAGGAAGGTCACCCAAGACAGGGGGATGGGTGCCAGGAACAGAAGGCTCAAGAGTCAGATCTCCATAGTTGTAGGTCATGTTTTGCTGCTGTTTGGTTTTATACCCCTCTTTTCTTGTAATTATTTATAACAGTGAATTAAAATAAGATTATACTTTTTATTAAAAATGTTTGGCAAGAATTTCTCAACCATTCATGAGAAGATGGGAAAACATTATAATTTGTTGCAAAATTAGATTTGAGGAGTGCTCAGTTTTTTCCTTAAATAAAACTGACCTATCTTCCCATGCTAAAATTCTCTTTACTAGAGTTAGGAGATAGCTCACTCAGTGCAGTGCTTACAATGCAATTGTGAAGATCTGAGTTTGAATCCCCAGTACCCATGTAAATATAGAAAGTAAAATATGACTGCAATTCCAGAGCCCAGGAAGGCAGAGACAGGAGACTGCGTGGGGCTTACTGGCCATCCTGTCCATTCAGGGGGCAAGTTTCGGACTGTGAGAGGCCCTTTCAAAAAAATAAGGTAGAGAGCTGTGGAACCAGGATGGGCTCTCTCTCTCAT
>NC_034605.1:570738-577890 GCF_900095145.1 Mus pahari | reverse complement strand
CTCTCTCTCTCTCTCTCTCTCTCTCTCTCTCTCTCTCTCTCTCTCTTTCTCTCGCTCTCCCTCTCTCTGTCTCTGTCTGTCTGTCTGTCTCTCTCTCTCACACAGACAGACAGACAGACAGACAGACAGACAGACAGACAGACAGACAGACACACACACACACACACACACACACTGATAAAGCTCAATAGTTTAACTCACAAAGGTTTATTTGGGGCTGGAAAGATCATTCAGGAAGTAAATACTTGTTGCATAGACATGAGGACCTGAGTTTGGATCCCCAAGCACCCCACAAAAGCAGGATGCAGTGGTGTGGCCTGTAACCTCAGCACTGAGGGGTTGGACACAGGCAAATCCCAGGGAGCTTCATAACCAGCCAGGCTAGCCGTAATATTAAGCTCCAGTTTCAGTGAGAGCCCTGTCACCAAAATCAATCAATCAAACAACCCAGGAAGGAATCTGGAGTTGGCTTCTGACCTCCACACGCACAGAGAAATGCGCTTATGCACCAGTATACATGTAAGCACTCCCTCTCTGCCTCTGCCTTTCTCTGCCTCTGGGTCTCAGTCTTTCCCCCTCACCCAAAGGCGTGTTTGTTTTTCATGCCGCCATTCACTGTCCATGTTCCAGATACATCTGTTCTGTTCTGTTCCTAGGAAGGACTCAATGGCACCCATTTGTTTCATCTTTTAAAAGTTGTGTCCAAAGGCCAGGCTGTGATAGAACATACCTTTAATCCCAGCACTAGGAAGCAGAGGCAAGAGGATCTCTGTGAGTTTGAGGCCAGCCTGGTCTACAGAGCGAATTGCAGGACAGCCAAGGTTACACAGAGAAACCCTGTCTAGAAAAGAAAAGTACTGTCCGATACATGCCTAACATGGTGCCAAAAATAGAAGACAGGCGTGGAGGGCCACCTAGGATTCATCAAAGACTGAATTTACACATGCCCTCCATCACTTCTGCTATGCATTGTGTAAAACATAAACACATATTCCCCAAACCACTACAGAGGAATCTGGGGAAAATCCAGACCTGTGCACCCTAGAAAATGAAATAGGATGGACACACACCATTAACTTTACCACAGGAAACAAAGTAAGTTTGTTTTTTAAAAATGTAAAATTTTTAGTCCTGGATCCTAAAGAACCAAATTTACTATCAGTGGTTACTCAGAACCACGGGATATAGAAAGGGACATAGAAGACTCAAATGTTTACCAAAAAAGCACCAGAAGATTTTAGGGTTGATGCAAATGTTCTATATTCATTTGCAAAAACTCACAGAATTATATATATTTCAAAGGGTGCATTTTATGTATTTAAAATGCATACTTTCATAAACCTGGCTTGAAATTTTTTAAAGGTGTTATTAGCTCATGACTTCTCTAAAAAGCAAGAAAATCAAAAGATTGTGCTGTTATAAATAACATTAAAATGTCCTCACATCCTCCCCATGACTACACGTGGCATCCTGAGGAACAACCCATCCATTAGCTTACACATCAACATGCATGCGACCATGGCTTCCCATAGTCCTTTATTCCCACAGCTCTGTACGTTGCTGATTTACAACTTTTTTTTTCTATTTTCACATCTATGTCAAATGTATATGCGAGTTTATGTTTGCATGTGGACAGGTGAAGTGGAAATTTCTGGTTTCTTTGGAGACTCAGTTGTGTCATGTGATGTTTTTCTGGAAGCTGTCTTGTGAAAGGGCGTGGGCTGCTTTGCTGGAGCAGACACTTGCGAGGGCGAGTGATTTTTAGTAGAACCTAACAGACAGTGAATGACATTCTTGCATTGGTTTGCCTTGCAACACTTTGCTGATCTTCGCTTGTCCATGACTTCATAGAGAGAAACGTGCCAAAGAACTTCTTGTGGTGTTCCAGCTGCCTCTTGCCACTTCTGAGGACTCATGTTGATTCAGCGGAGCCTTGAGGTTTCTTCTGGATAGAGCCGCTGCTAATGATTCATGTTTGGTGTTTGCTGCTACTAATTCATGTTTAGAGTCACCCCCAAAGAACTACTTCTAAACAGGTCCACATCCCCTTTGTCCTATCTTTCTCCCCACCTTTGGTCACTAGGCTAGAAGGGAGCTTGAAGTGTTTAAGAACTCTTTTTGATCAGGTTTTGAAAAATCTAAACCTACATGTGGGTGCGTGCATGGGGGTGAGATGAGCATGCATTTGTGCACACATGCATGTGTAATCCCAAATCATCCTTAACTTCTCTTCTGCCTTCTTTGAGTTAGGATCTTTCAATCAAACCCAGAGTTCACTGATATGTCCAATCCTGTTAGGCTGCTTTCTCTGAGGATTGGCTGCACATTCCAAAGCCAGAATTACAGCTGGTCACCATACTCACAGTTTTTACTTATGTTCTGGGAATGGAGCTACTGTTCATAAGCTTGTGCAGCAATAGCTTTGATCGCTAAGTCACTTCCCCTGTCCTACATCCTGTTTTAATCTTGCTCTTATTTGTCTTCTTTCCATTTCATTTCTCCAGTCAAATAACTCACTTCTGACTATGTTCATCTTCTCTATCACTTCTGTTCTTTAGTTCCTTGATTCTGATTTTTGTCTCTGTGAGATAAAGGGTTTACACTGGGGGAACTTTTAAAATTTAAATGAATGCATTTTGTATTATAAAAGAATCCTGTTAACCCATGGGGCCAAGAGGTATAAGGATGCCACTTAAAGGCGACCTATTTGAGTGTCAAGTTGGCAAAGGTTGGATTTATAATGATTAATCTTGGTTGTCAACTTGATGGGATTCAGGATTTAGAATGGCATTTAAAATAACTTTATGGGTTGATCTTATTGGAGAGTTTTCAGATTTGGTCATCTAAGGTGGGAAAAAACCCACCTTAACTATGGGCAACAACATTCCATGAGATCATTTGGGGTTCAGACATGAATTAAAAAGAGAAAGTGAGTTTAACTCCTGTATCCATCACTGTGACTGTGGATATGATGTGATTAGCCATCATGATAGACTGTGTCTCCTGAACTGTAAGCCAAAATTTTACACTTCTTTTGTTGAAAGTTTGTTAGCTATGAGGCAAGCACCTAATATAGGAAGTTTGTTTATATATCCTTTTGTTACTAATTTACAATCATTTTTCATAATGATCAAATCATTAGATTTAGAATCTGTTAGGTTTTCTTATCTGGCCTGGTTTGTGTTCTGTTTTTGTATATGTTTTATGTGTGTTTGAGAAAAGTGTGTGTTTTTAATGAAATTAGAATCAATATCAAATAATATTCCCCAAAGGTGACTTTGGCCTAATACCTAAAAGTTATGAATGGTTTATATAGGACCAAAGCTTTAGTAGGCTTTGTCAAGAGTTAAGACTATCAAGAATCTTAAAGGGGACAGGTTATTCTAGATGAATCATAGATGAAACCATAAGCATCCTTCTTAGAGGGAGGCAAGCGAGATGTGAACACAGAGAAGTTGCTAGAATGTGAAAGTTGAGAGGTGTCACAGCAAGCTAGGGAAAACCCATGACCTCTAGCTGGTAAAGGAAACAGTCCTCCATTCAAGCTCTCAAAAGGAACAAAGACAAAATCAAGAGCTTGGTTTTGGGTCCTGGGAAGATGGCGCAGCAGTTAAGAACATTGCTATTCTTGTAAGGAACCCAGGCTCAGCTCCCAGAATCCACGCGGCAGCTTCTAACCATCTATAACTCCAGGTCTAAGGGATCTGATGCCCTCTTTTGGCCTCTGCAGACATCAGGCATGCACATGGTACACATATACACAAGTACACAAACACGTGAAATTTTAAAAAATAAATAATTTTCTAAATGCTTGGCTATATCTTCAAAAATTCATTTGGATTTTTTTTTCTAGAACTGTGAGAAAATAAATCTGTGTTGATTTCAGTCACAGATTTGTAACAGTTTGTTATAGCAACAAGAAAAAAATTACTACAGCAGCTACAAGCTTAAGTTTCCTAATGGCACAATTCGGATCTATATTTTTGTTTACTTTTAATCTGTGTATCGATTTCTGTGTTGGGGTCTAAGAATCCAAAACAACCGAAGCAGTCACAAGAGCCCATTAAAGCACAATTTTTTCTGAATTAGTCAGCAAAAACTGACCAGCAGCACTCAGCAGTGCCTATCCCAGGCTGCTCTTTGGTTCCTTTGTCCTGGGAGCTCCGTGGGGCGGGGGAGGGGGGGCCTTGGAGCAGAAGTGGTGGCCTTACCTGTGCTCACAGGCCTATCAGCACTCCTGGGAGACCTGCTCTCTCCCAGTGGTATTTGTGTATGGAACACAGTGGCCAAGCACACTTAAGTTTTTATCTTAGCTTCTAAATACTGCCCTCCAATGAGATGAAACCAATTTCTTCAGGACAAAAACAAAGTTTCAGGATGAACTTAGAATCATTTTGCAACAACAGTACAATGGGAACACAGGGAGTTGTGACTTGCTAAGAGTCAACATGAAAGGGCCTACTGTGGCCATTCCAGAACAAAATAACAATGATACAATTAAAACTGAATTGCCATCCAAACTATAACAATAGAACATACTAAAATAAAATGGGGAAGAGAAACAAATACTTCTTACAGAGAAATGCAGATTGAGATGGAATTTATAGAAAACCAATATTTGATGCCCATGTCATCTGAGATTTACTTCAAAATAATGGGTTTTAATTCTCCTGGGGGAAAGATCAGCCATTATACATTAATATCTTCTGAGGCCATTGGTATCAGGTGATGGATTACACACTATGGGTTTGTATTAAAGATGACATGATGGGGCTGGAAAGATGACTTCAGGATTAAGAGTACTTACTGCTTTGGCATCTAACCAAGTTGAGTTCAGATCCCAGAACCCATTCCTCATGCCTGGCTGTAACTCCAGCTTCATGGGATCCCACACTCATGTCTGGCTGCTGCATGTACCTGTACTCCCATATATACATACCCATATCCAGATGCATGTGCATATATATAATTTTAAATAAAATAAATAAAGCATAGTGAAGGCCTATACACATAAATATAGGCAGAATAAGGGGACCAAAACTAGTAGACAAAGCATTCCTATCCATGGGAACTCCGCGGGGAGGGTGGCTTGAACCCAGGCACACAAAGCTGGAACTTGGGGCCAGGGAGATGGCATTTGCTGCACAAACATGGAGATCTGAGTTTAGATCACAAGAGCCCAGGAATATCTAAATGCAGTGGTGTGTGTCCATAATCCTACCATTCCTACAGCAAGATAGGAGGTGGGACAGGAGGAGCCCAGAGCCCATGAGACACCTAACGTTGCCAGCTGTGAAGAAGAGACCCTGCTGCAAGCAAGGCTGAAGTTGACACTGGAGGTTGTCTTCTGACACCCACTTGTATGCCATGGCACATGCCTATGCACACATGCACAAATACATACATGTATATTATACAGAAAGAGAGAGGAGAGAGAGGGGTACAAAGACAGAGAGAGAAAGCTAGAACTCTGGAAGCAGACTGCTGACTGACTGGCTGCTTACTGGTCGACTGCTGCCCCCTCATTGCTCAAGCCAAACAAGGAACCAGATACAGGAGTCCAGTAGGTACAGCCCGCAAAGGTCAGCTTCCTGGGATGCACAGTGGGGCAAGAGTCTCATAGAACTGTTCCAGATGGGCAAACAGCATGTACGACTACCTGCATTACGGCAAGATGGCAAATTTTAATTTCTGTCACGTAGGGGAAAATGAACTGATGAAACTCATCATTGTCCTGGTGGGCTGTTATTTCACCTTAGGCAGGAGCATCTTAAAATCATGCAATTTTAACAACCTGAAACCATATCATCAATCTCTCAGGCTTTGGCATGTGCCGGACATTCAGAGAGAACGGGCTTTGTGTGTTTCATTCATTTATGCAAGAAATTGGCTGGTGCTGTATTAAGGATATTCACAACTGCATCTGGGGATGGAGCTCAGGGAGAGGGCTTGACCAGAATGCGTGAGATCCTGGGTTCAGTTCCCAGTAGTGCCACACACACACACACATACAAAAAAAAAAAAAATTCAGCAACTAAGCTAGAACATTGTTTATGTTTATTCACAGTGAACCAGAAAAATGAAAATATTGCTTTGTTATATCTGTTCTCCTTATCCTTTATCTGACAAGATGTTTCTTTGTCTGCAGTGTCCTGTACTCCCTGATAATTCAGAGAGGAAGAAATCTGTAGAGACATCAAAAACAACTAGAGACTGCACCTGCTGCTTCTACAGAGTAAGAAACTAAGCCTGGGAAAACCAGCTGGACCGCTCGACAGGCTGCCACCTGCTGGTGGCTATGTACTATGCGCTGTTCCTTGGGTTTGGTGATGTGTTCAAACATGCAGGTGGCTAAAAGTCAGAGATCTCGTGTTCTAGTGTCAGCTCTGTCACCAAATGACAACATGTCCTTAAGCAAACTGTAGTGCTCTCTTGGCTTCTGTGTCTTCAGAGGAAAAGCAAAAAATCTAAAGCTGTATCTTTACTATCAGACATGTCTAAGAGCTTTTCTGGTATCAATGAGTAACAGTATTTCATTAACTTAATGAAATGATTTCATTTTAATCATGCATCCCTCAATTGTTGGTTGTAGTGTGTGTGTGTGTGTGTGTGTGTGTGTGTGTGTGTGTGTGTGTAAGTTGTGGAATGCTACTGTATATACAAATTATCGGTTGTTTAACAAGTGACTCAGAATGGCCAGCAGTCCATGCTGTGTGTGTCAGATCATTGAAGGACGGCTCATAAGGGGCAGTTCTTAGTGGTCCCATGAGCTTCCTCTATGAAGGCTTAGGGAGATTCTAAGTCACTCTTAGAACACATTGTAACTAATCAATCAGTCTCACTAAAACTACATTCTTATCACCTTCAACAGTTGAGCTCAGAATGATGACAGAAACCTCCATGTGTGTTTCCCTTCCTTTATCTAAATTAGTTATAACCAGAGACTACTCTGAGATCTTCAAGACTCACATAGCAAGAAGGTAACAGGCCACAAGAGGATGTACCCCACACCTATTAGATTCCTCTTTGTTCCCCTTCGCTGTCTCCCAAACCCCTTCTTCTTCTTCTTCTTCTTCTTCTTCTTCTTCTTCTTCTTCTTCTTCTTCTTCTTCTTCTTCTTCTTCTTCTTCTTCTTCTTCTTCTTCTTCTTCT
>NC_034605.1:544621-570671 GCF_900095145.1 Mus pahari | reverse complement strand
CTTCTCTCTCTCTCTCTCTCTCTCTCTCTCTCTCTCTCTCTCTCTCTCTCCTATTCTCTCTCCTCTTCACATGTCCCTGGCTGGTCTCTTCCCTCTTTCTCCTCTTTCTGTTCTTCTCTGTACCCCGTTCTCTGCCTCTACCCTCTTCCCCAGGTTCCAAACACACTCCCTTTTATACTAAGCCTATCCTAAAGCTGATTTCTCAGAGGGAATGCTCAGGCATGGGCCCACCCAGGTGCTCCCTTCTGCCCCTACACCATTGCCTTTAATAAAACAGAACAGTCTTCTCTGAGTATAGAAGAGCTAAATAACTCAGAAATCAAGGAAGGACACCAGACTCACTGAGGACTCCCTAGGATGAGGCACAGAGTTGGTTTCAGACAGTTCCCATGAGTGTGAGCTTTTCTCCATCCATGGTCAGTTGTTTGGGTGTCAGAAGTCTAGACGAAAGGTAGATTCTACAATAATTCGGTAGGGAAGTACAGGGCCAAAGTCTGGTGCCAGAGGTTGCGATGACTTTAATATTGCTAGTCATAATGAGAAGGAAGTAAGGGCGTGGGATGGATAGGTTGGTGCATTATAAAAGTACTAGCTACCCACATCCAAATGCTAGCTCAATGACGAGATCAACGTGCTTCTCAAAGTTGCTTTGTGTCTTAGGGTTTCTTTGCTGTGAAGAGACAACATGACCAAGGCAACTCTTATAAAGGAAACATTTAATTAGGGCTGGAGTATAGTTTCAGAGGCTTAGTCCATTATCATCATGGCAGGAAGCATGGCTGCATCCTGGCAGACTTGATGCTGGAGGAGCCAAGAGTTGTACACCTTAATTTAAAGGCAGCCAGGAGACTATCTTCTGCACTGGGCAGAGCCTTTGCATAGGAGACCTCAATACCTACATATTGAGACACCTCCTCCAACAAGGCCACACCTCCTAATGATGCCACTTTCTGTGGACAAATATTCGAACCCATGAATCTATGGGAGCCAGACCTATTCAAACCACCACACTGAAGTGATGCTTGGTTTTACTTCCTAGGTTGCTTCCGCCATCTCCCTCCAGTGTTCCTCTTGTCCCTGCTGCCATCCAGTTGTTAGCACTGAGCTGGTATCAACTGATACATAACAACAATTTCACAGGAAAATCCCAAGGGTTGTGTTTTTATTGGACACTTTTTTGAAGAGTGTAGTAGACACATTAGTCCTCCGTGTTGGCATTCTGCACCATGCCCCTCCCCCAGTCCAGTTCTTAGAGTCCTTCTGTCTCTTTCTCCATGATGTTTCCTAGGAGTTAGGGGTGATTGCATACTTTCATCTTGATGAATCAAACTTTCTGGATAGGGGTCTCAAATATTTCAAGGTAAAATTTTGAATAATTTGCAAACAGCAAATCACAAAATGTGGGCAGCATATTTACCACACATTAATATGGTTTCTGAATGAAATGAAAATTTAGGCAGTGCCAGAAGAGAGTCCTAATGATGAAGTGATTTTTTTTAATGTCCTTTTTGGACAGCCCTATCTTGCTATAGCCCAATTCATGACTTTCTTGTTCCATGATCCCAAACACTACCATTATAATCCTATGTCATGATGCCTGGCTGATCCAGTGGTTTTTGATAGACATACATAATGGGAACATCCACAGATCTTTAGAGGGAATCTTCAAGGAGATTCTAAGTAAACTTGACCTTGGAGTAGTAACTTCTTCATTGACGGTGCAGTAAAAATTCCAAGACAAGGTTATTCTCCCTGCTGACCAACTGACCCAGTGTCAAAGGAAAGTCAGAGGCCTGGGATGCCCATGAGTTGGTGTGTCTACAGCTCCAAGTACAGTGGTCTCCTGCCTAGAGTACACACACACACACACACACACACACACACACACACACACACACCTCCCAGTCTATTTAAGAGCCCTGTTTAACAAAGAAACTTCAATGAATGGTGCCCTTGAACAGAAAAGGCCTGTGCTGCATTTCCTCTGGGATCTGGACTCTAGTCAGCTTCACAGGAAATACTACAGAGTGACAAAATGCTCCCTAGCCTTCTCCACCTGGAAGACAGATCCCATGGGAAGAAGATGCCCCAGACAGAAGCACCAACCAGAAGGGGTGCATGTGAATACACCACACAGTGTCCACACATGCTCTGCTGTCACCAAATGCTTTGGAGGGGATATTGTTGTACTGAGTCCAGCCAGCCAATGGCACAGGAGGGGTGAGGAAGACATCCCACAGGGAACCTGGTTCTCTCTTCGAACAGAACGGAGAGAACAGGGTAGGAATGCCATCACATAATGTTTACATTCACGTGCAAAGAAATCAGTCTGGAAAGAGTGATTTCAAAATGTAAACAGCAGTTCTTCTTGCCTAATGGAGCTGCCAGTAATGGCTGTTAGCTTTGCTTAGCTGGGTTTTTTCACTCTCTGCAGTGAACAAAAACTACATTTGAAGAGGCATATGAAAGCAGAGTGGAAGGCGTTCATTAAATTATCTCCTGCTCCATGCACTGGGGAGTGTCACCTCATCCGGTCCTCACTTAGTTCTCTGCCATAGGCAAGCCCACACACGGTCCCATCAAGTTGAGAGGAAGGAGAGTGGAGACCCAGACTTACATCACTCTGTGATGGGCTATAGTTCTCCTGCTGGGTGTTTCCCTCTCGCTTGGCTGAGATGCCTGCCCTGAAGTTCCCACACAACCTCCAGCTAATGTCTACTTAACTGGAGACCATAGAACCCTTTCTTCTGAGACAAAGATTCATACTCTAATCAGGAGAAATGGGGCAGATAACTGCTTCGTCCCTGTTGTGGCTTTTCTTTGAACAGAGGAAGTTTAGATACTAGAAGACATTAAGTAATTTTCTTAAGACTACCCAGTCATCACGTGACAGGGATGTTACATAAGGTAGACCATGTGCTTATAGAATCCTCACACTTAACTGTGAGTTAAAGCCACCTCAATGAAGTAGTCAGGACTCCCTGTGACAGTATGGATGTGAAGGTCTCAGCTCCAGAGCTGTGGTGAATCTCTCTGTACCTGGTCTAGCACTAGCTAATGTGTGTTAGAGATATTGGATTTGAGAAGCTTCAGTGACTGTAAGATTGACTGTGTGCAAAAGAATTAATCAAGTATTGACAATGGAGGCTAGCTTTCTCTGCTGACAAAAAAGGCACAATACTCTTTAATAATTTATGTGATTAGGGGCATTAGAATGAATGCAGTGATGTCAAAAGATTTAGATACAGAAACTGATTAAGTATGTCTGTATATGAGGATGTGTGTAGCCCTACCCCCACTGCTGGGATCAGTGTGACCCTAGACAGAGTACTGTTAATGCCTAAATCTCAGTTTCTCAATGCCATTTTTAATTAGAAATAACGGGAACATAGCTGAAGATACAGCTCAGTTGCCTGTCATGAAAGAAGGCCTGAATTCAACCCCAGTGCCACATAAAACCAGGCATGATGGTGAATTTCTGTAATTGCAGCACTCGGGAGATGGAGGAGGGAGAAGCAAAGAGTCCAGGACTAGCCTCGGCTATGTAGTAGATTTGAGGTCAGCCTGGGCTACATGAAACTCTGTCCGAAAAAAAAAAAATACTATAACTTTGTATAGAAATCACTGACTGAAGCAAGAAACATAACGAGATAAGTTATAGAATTTTCTAGAACAGGAAACTAGGACTTTTTCCTTGCTTCTTTTTCTGATGGGGTCCAGCAAGAAACACCAGAGCCAACTTCAGGAGGCTCCTGCTGGCCAAATCTGAGACAGCTCGAGAATTAAAGGAAGTAATGTTCAAACAGACTGTGATTCATTCTACAAAATAAGAAGCCACCAATCAACAATTGTTTAAATGAATAACTACACTTTGAAGTAGAATGCTAAGTGATCATTTTAGAAGGAATGGGTTGCATTTTATAATTATTCATCAATAATATTAATAATTGGCTTAGGTAGATGCAAAATGAATAGTTGGTGGCTCACTGAGACAATGGACGTGGACACAGTCTCCCAGACTTCCCCACAGAACACTAATAACATCCTAGTGAATTGTTATGAACACATACCAATGCTTATTAAATGCTTGTTAAAATACCTTCACAGAGAATTTAATGAGCCTCTCTGTGGAGAAGCTGGCCAGCTACCCTCTGTACCACATGAGAAAAGTTTACATGAGCAGAAATAGGTTAAATCATCACCATGTGCCTTTGATACTATGTATTAAGATGAACACATTGTCGTTCCTGTGACATTCCGATGGCATGCATGGAACACTTGTAAACTAATGACGGAATCTCAGACAACCTGGAACTGAGACACATTCTTCTGCTAACTAGGCTGAACTTCAAGAACATCAAAGCCAGGAAAGACAGCAAGACTAAATTCCTGTTCCAAACTGAAGGTGACTAAAGAGACTTTCTTTCTCTTTCTTCCCTCCTTCCTTCCTTTCTTTCATTCACTTTATACCCCGGTTGCTGCCCCTCCTCTCCTGTTCCCCCTCCCTGTTATTTCCCCCATCTTCCTTTCCTTTGGGAAGGTAGAGGCCCCCTGCCCCCAGCCCCAAATATCTCCCTACCCGGGCACATCTAGTCTCTTCAGGCCAGGAGCATCCTCTCCTACTGAAGCCAGACAAGGCAGTCCAGGCAGGGGAATGTATTCTAACAGCAGGTAACAAATTTAGGGATAACCCCCACTCCTATTGTTCCCAAACCAGATGAAGACGGAACTGCACATCTGCTACATATGTGCGGGCAGAAATAGGGGTGAGCTATGTTCTGTACCCTCATGAAGATGGAGCTGCAAAGTCGCTACATACGTGTGGGGGAGGGGAGCCACTAGGTGCTGCCTGTGTGTGCTCTTTGGTTGGTGTCTCAGTGTCTGAGAGCCCCCACCGGTCCAGGCCAGCTGACGAAGTGTAATGTGTGGTCCTAACCTGGATCTTGATACCATAAAAACCAATGATGCCAATTAGTCAGCTTTACACTCCTGTAACCAGGCAGCTGAAGTTAGAAACTTACATAGAGCTGAGCTTTATTTTGGTGTATGACCTACTTTGGGAGCTTCAACTTCAGCATCAGTTGGGGTAGATGCTTTAGACCTCTGATGCCCATGAGAGATGACATTGGTATGTGTTGGGCTGAGGGGAAATGACACAGTACAGCTCACCCCACAGCCAGGAAGTGAGTTGTGTACAGTCCCCAAGTCCGCCTCAAGGGCACACCCTTAGTGAGCTAAGGGCCTGAGCCTCTTCACCATACCCCTCCTAATAAAGGTTTCACCTCTTCCAAACGGCACCACCATCAGGACCAGTGTCTTAACCCAGGACCCACTTGGGGATCCAGACCATAGCATCATCGCTGAGATCATTGGTGAAATCTGAATGGAGATATGTTGACAAGAAGGTAATGTGATATCAATGCTAACTTCCTGATTTTGTGGCTATCCGGTAGCTATGCAGGATGCATCCTTACTTAAAGAAAACGAAGCACTGTGCCTTTAGCAGTTTCTCAAGCAGTTAGGGAAATATATATATATACAGGGAGAGGAAGAGCCAAGCAATATATGCACATCCAAGCATTAGTAAATCTGGGGAAGGGTTTATAACATTTCTCTGTTCTATTCATGAAATTGCAAATATTCAATGTTAAGTTAAATATTAAAATCACATTATTAATGAACTCATGAATAAGCCGAGTTATTTTCAGATAAATTATTTGGAAAACATATATAAAAAGTCAACACCAGTGGGGCGGTGGTGGTTCGTGCATTTAATCTCACCACTCACGAGGCAGAAGCAGGAGTATGTCTGTGACTTTGAGGCCAGCCTGTCCTACAGAGCTAATTCCAGATCTTCCAGGGCTACAAAACAAAACGAACAAACAAAAAAACCTTGCCTTGAAAAAAACAGTCAACAACTTTTATCAAAATGAATAATGCATAGTATGGAAAAAACAAACAAAAGAACATTATTGAGATACACTTTTCTATAGTTATATACAAATACAAGTACTTTGTTGCTATTCTCTAATAAACAAAGAATCAGGGGCTAGAGAGACCACTCAGTGGTTAAGAATATTTGCTGCTTTATCAGGCAAACCAATACTGATTCCCATCACCCATGTTAGATGGCTCACGAACCCTGTAATTCCAACCCCAGGGGTTCCAGTGCCCCCTTCTATCCTCTGTGATCACCTGCATAGACATGACAGACACACACAGATACTCACAAACAAATAAAAATAAAATTTAAATCAAGCTATTCTGTCCTTTTTTTTTTTTCTTTATTTTTGCTTTGTTTTGCTTTGTTTTTAAAGACAGATTCTCACTATGTAGCCCTCGCTAGCATGGAACTCACTATATAAACCAGGCTGGCCTCGAACTCACAGAGATGTAACTTTCCTCCTGCCTCTGCCATCCAAGTGTAGGGATGTAAGACCTACACCACCACACTAAATCAATGTGGCTTTCTTTTGTAGCTTAAAATAAGTCGTAGAGATCTTTCCACATGGGTATAGACCATTGTTCTTTAATATTCCTTACATGTGAGTGTGCACAGTGTGTATGTTCATTTGTGTGTGGACACAGTATTATGTATATGTTCATGTGTGTGTACAAACAGTTTGTATGTATATGTTTGAGTGTGTTGCACGTGTAGGACAGAGGTGATGTCAGCTGTTTTCCTCAGTTGCTTTCTACCTTCTTTTTTGAGGTAAGGTTTCTGTGTGTGTGTGTGTGTGTGTGTGTGTGTGTGTGTGTGTGTGTGTGTGTGTGTCTGACACTCTCTGTGTCTCTCTGTCTCACTCTGTCTCTGCCTGTCTCTTTCTGTTTCTCTCTGTCTCTCTGTTTTTCACTCTGTCTCTCTGTTTTTCTCTCTGTGTCTGTCTTTGTCTGTATGTATGTCTATCTGCCTGTCTGTCTGTCTGTCTGCCTGTCTCGATAGATAGATAGATAGATAGATAGATAGATAGATAGATAGATAGATAGATATAGAGATATAGACATAGATATCTGTCTCTATCATCTCCATCATCTCTGTCTCTCTATCTCTCTTTGTCTCTGTCTCTATCAGTCTCTGTCTCAGTCTCTATCTCTCTGAACCTGGAGCTCATATATTTGGTTGGGCAACAAACTCCAGGAATCCTCCAGTCTCTATTTCCCACTTTCACACACTCCCAGTGTTGAGGTTACAAAGTGCTCCTGTGCCTGGCTGTTACATGGGTATTGGGGACCCCAAAACCATGTCCCCATGTTTGCATATCAGGCACTTTACTCCCCAGACCACCTCCTCTCCCTGCTAGTCAAATTCTCTAGAACACCTATCCTTTAAAATGTATACTGCTATATTATATAACGGACTCAAAATCAGGATAGAAACCACCAAATGCCAGAGAAAGAAAGTTCTTCACACTTGAATTATTAAAGGATTCAAAAGTAATGAGAAGTCCAAGGTAAACAGAGCCTATGATCCCATGCATCTATTCCCCAGCACGGAAATTGGCAAATCTCAATGTGTGTCTTCACCTTATTTCTTTTTAGAAATCTACTCACATTCAAGACTCCTTTTTTCCCCAAGCTCTGTTTCTGTTTTTTAATTATGGGTCCCTATGTATATTTGTCTGCAAGTACTTGTGAAGGCCTGAGGTACAGGATCCCCTGGAGCTGGAGTTATAGGGGCATGTGGACTGGGGCCACTGGGCACTGACCTTGCTTGGGTCCTCCATAAGAGCAGTCAGTATGTGTTCTTCACTGCCTACCCATCTCTCTCGACTCTGATTTAGACTGGGAAATTTCTGTTAGCCTCTCAAGGAATGAGCATTGGCACCTATCTGCCTTTATAAATCTGGGACTCTTTGTGGCTCTATTACAGAAGGGAAACATGTGCAAAACTATTCAACCATACTCCTAATCAGCAAGACCAGAATCCAGGGAAACAAGTTCACTGTGCCTGTTGCTAAAAGACGGTTAACTTCTGACCTCTCCACGTGACAGAATTTTTAAGTATGTAATACACGGTTGCCATAACGGGAATAGCAAAGTTTCTGCAGACACAGGATTGTACCATGTTATTCCCCAACTCTTCTGGGACTGGAAGAGAACACTTATCAAAGAATCTAACATTCCAAAGGAAGCAAGGCTGAGCCAGTCATGGAAGCAGCCTATCACCCTGCCCAGAGCCAAACAGACCTGAGCCACAGCAGGACGGGTACTGAGGCAGGCAGGCACCCAAAGCTTAGGTGCCTCTCTTGCAAAACTAACTGCACCTGCAAACCACCAGAAATACATGGTACAAGTTACAGACGCCAAAAGAAAATAAATGTGTGTGTTTTTATGAGGCTTGTAAATGAAGGGGTGCCCTAGGATCATTGAGGATGCCATCATCAAAGAGTCAAGATCACTGTGGTTGGACGTTTTTAAATGTTACAGCCACAACCCTGGTTCCATTTAAGCCATACATGATAGCCGCCTTAAAAATACCAAATCATCCCCTACTCCCCCACAGCAGCTGGACAGCACAAACTGGATGGTGAGAAGAAGCTGGAAAGCTCGGGGTTAGGTACCAGAAGATGAGGTAGGGAGGGAGGCTATGGGAGGAGTTGGGATAAATATGATCATGTTATCCTGTATGAGACTCTCAAAGAACTGATAAGAAATGTTTTTAAAGTAAAATTATACCCATCAAATACTCCATGTGAGTCAACTGTGATGAGCAGCCAAAGCAACTTTATTTAGTCAATGAACTTACTCAGGAAGGCTTGGACTTAAAACCAAGGTGTTAAAAGGGCATTTGACCAAAACGAATCATACCACAGACACTCCTTGTTTGTTCCAATCACTATATTGAGCATTTTTCTTCCTTCCAAAAGAGACATAATTTCAGGTGGACACCAAAAAGTATAGATAGAAATAATTGGTGCTACTATTTTAAAAAAGAAAGAAAGCCAATTCATTTATTTTCTAGCAATGTAAACAAATAGGGGGAAAATCTTCAAGTTGAAACGATTGACTTTTTTTTTTTTAAATAGAGCCATGTATTGCAGCTCTGGCTGATCATCTCCCACTCAGGATCCTCCTGAGTACACCTGCCGTATTACTTACTACATTTGCTGCCTCATAGAAAAAAGAAGAAAGAGGGGGGTGAGGAGTGATTAGGTGGTTAGAAACACTTGCTTCTCTGACAGAAGATTAGAGTTCAGTCCCCAGCTCTCATGGGGAACAGCTCACAGCCACCTGTAACTCAGCATCAGGGGACCCGATGTCCTCTTCTGGCCTCCAAGGGCACTCACATAAACACATAGTTAAAAATAAGTATAAATATTTAAGGGAATACATAGGAAGTAGCTTAATTTGGCCTGACAGTGGTGGCGCACGCCTTTAATCCCAGCACTCAGGAGGCAGAGGCAGGCAGATTTCTGAGTTCGAGGCCAGCCTGGTCTACAAAGTGAGTTCCAGGACAGCCAGGGCTGTACAGAGAAACCCTGTCTCGAAAAACAAAACAAAACAAAAACAGAAAACAAAAAAAAAAACAGGAAGAGAGATGGAAAAACTAGTTCTAATAAAGTCCACAAAGTACCTCATTTTTAGATGATTGAATCTCAAGAGTGTTAATGGAGACATGTGCCAATGAAGCCACTTCTCTGGTGTTGCCAGAAAACTGGTCTGTGTGCGATAAAGAGATCCATAAACATATTGCATGATTCTCTGTGTTGTTGAACCAACAGTTTACCTAAATTATCCCAAAGCTAACCTGATGCAATAGTGTCACAGAAGTGTATAGAACAGAACTAAAGAATGTTCCAGAAACCTCAAGTCACCCACCGCCTTTCTCCCCAAAAAAGAGAGATTCCATAATAGTTCATAGCTGCAATCCAGAACACACTGTACTGGCTATCTACTCAATTCCAGACTCATTAGGTCATGTCGACACAAGATTTGAGCATTCTTGCTTCTCCAGGATCACTTTTAAAAGCTAATTTCTAAGCCATCAAACTGTCAGCCTTGAATTTCCCAATCTAAACATGTCCAGTTTAGGCATCAGCTGGACCACATTCATTGCTGGACGTCTGTTGGCAAATCTCTGAACATCTCTCTCCTCATCTTCCTCATCTATAAAATAAGTTGGCCAGAACTCACCATGCTTTCATAGCATATTCTCTCAGGGCAAGCAAAATCTTCTAATGAAACATACCAGGCAGAGTTAGGTGTGGTGGTGCACACTTGAAATCTTAGCATTTGGGAGGCTGAGACAGGAGGATGGTGAATTGAAACCTAGCCTGAATTACACAGCAAAATCACAAGGAAAAAGAAGGGAAGGAAGGTAAGAGAGGGGGAGAGAAGAGGGTACAGACTCAAATGATATCTACTGAGATCCTGAGATAACGGATTGATGCTGTGTACCCAATTGTTTATTTTGCTTATATCTTTCATTTAATTTTCATAATAATCCCATATTGTACATAACGACTAAATACATTCCTAAGATGCAACACCAAGGCCTAGAAAAGTTGGTTATTTTTTTCTCCTCAGCTGGTGCAACCAGCCATATGCAAACCTAGAACTTAAATTTTAAGTCACTTTTTTTTTTCAACTTCCTCTTCTCATCGGCATCTTCAGATATTCTGGAGGCAGTGATCACTATACGGTTTCCCTCACAGAATGAAAAGTCTAAGGCTCAGATCACTAACAATCAGAAAAACCTACTGTCTGAGTCTGAGCTGGACATGGAGTGTTTTCTGTACAAGGTCAAGGTACAATGGCACTGTGAACTTTCTGGGGGCCTGGGGGTGGAGCAGATATAACCTGTGAAGGAGAAAACAAAGAACCTCCTATTATAGATCAGAGAAGACGAGGGGATGGGGAAACGGCTCCCTGGGTAAAAGTACTTGCTGAGCTAGCATGAGGACCTGAATTCAAATCTCCGGCAACCACATTAAAGGCAAACACGACTGTGTGCAACTACATCACTATGAGGGAGAAAACAGGGGGACTTCTGGGGCTTGATAGCTGCCAGCCTATCTCCAGGTTCAATGAGAGAGTCTGTCTCAAGGGGATACAGTGGTGAGTGACAAACCAGGACACCTGAGATCATCTTCTGGCTTCCACATGCACATGGGTGCACACATCCAAACACACACAGACACATTTGCATCATATACTTTACACATGCACACATACAAAGGCAGGAGAGGTGTAAATACAAATTTAGGTACTGGGAGAAGATCTGAATTCCCCAGATATAAGGCATTCTGAGATGGTGGTACCCAGGAGGGAGGTGAGGTTATGTCCTAGTAGAAATTGCACAGCTCAAGCGCCTTTTTGCAATGTATTTATAGCTGCCCTGTGACTAAGAAGCCAACATTTGATCTGTACTTTCCAAAATGGGTTTTTAAAAATGCAAGAGGAAAATGAGTAGGAGCCCAGTGAGCGGCATTTTCTGCAGCTGGCTGTACACCGGGCAGCCTGAAAGACTATCTGAGGATGGGTACCAAAGGCTGACCAGAGAGCCTGGCTCGTAATGAGAGTGACATTCTGAGGGTGGAGGCTGCATGAAGCGGGAGGGGCTGCTCCTTTCTTGGCTCTCATGACTGGTACAGAAAACCATCCCTGATGACACCGTTGGGGGGAAGGGAAAGTGACTTGGTGAATGTATTTCCTCTGGAGCTATCTGATGCTTAAGCTTCTCAGAGTGTTATGAAAAGAAGTAATGAAAGCAGATAGATACCCCAATCCCTGGTTTCTGGTGGCCCCAAGTACTTTTCAACTTCTAGAAGCCTAAGGGAAGTGGGAGTTTTTATAGAGGAGTGCCCAGTATGCTATTTAAGGATTGAAACTCACCTAGGCCAGAGTTACCATAGAAACACCAACTGTCACTCACAATCATTATCCTAGTCCCTTGTTCCAAAAAGTTCTGATAATCATAAGTCCCTTTGTTGATCTCATTGGACAGCAAATGACCTGAATTCTAGTGACACTGTCTGGCCTGGACTTATGGAAGGTGCTACAAGATGGTGCTTCAAGCCACTAACAGAGGAGAAGTTATCAGTAGTAGTACACGTACCAGGGTTACAGCTTTTACCTAGCATGGTGAGCCTCTGAGTTCCATTTCTCAAAGTTCTTTATCACTAGTTCTGTGAAACTTACTATTTATAAACTTGAAAATATTTTTGAGTTCCTAGAACATGTTTCTGCAGAGATTTCGGTGCCGGGCTGTGGGACTGTATGTTATCAATATGTGCTTTTTTCATCTTGAGTCTCAATGGGGGTGAATCGGTCTATTACCCAGAGTGGTGGTCATTGCTTAGCCTCACCGTGGAGAGACACCTCTGGGAGCATCCATAGGGAGTTCCCAGAAAGGTTTAACAGGACAGAGAAGATGCATCTTGAATGTGACTGGTACCATCCTATGGGCCAGGGTCTCAGACGGAAGGAGCAGCAAGTCAGCTGAGCGCCAGCTTCCATCTCTCTCTGCTTCCAGATAGCGGTGCAATGTGACCAGTCACCTCATAGTCCTTCCACTATGCCTTCCCCGAGATGGACTATACCCTTAAACTGTAGCCAAAATAGATCCTTGCTTAAGTTGCTTTGCCAAAAATTTTATCACAGCTAAGAAACGGGTAACTGATGCTCTCAGTGTAGACAACTAAACCAAGTATCTTAATGAATGGGTGTTTGTCCACAGAAAGTACACCACACACTGTCCCATGTGCGTTAGTTCTCAAGGTCAACCATCAAACTTTAGGAAAGCCAAGATGCCCAGATGGGCTTCACACACTGGGTCTCCTCCTCCCTGGAAGGCAGCTGCCACCATTGCAGGCAGAGTACGTAGGACAGTGATGCCCCAAGCTCAGCATCACACTGGAGTCACCTAGGAGGTTTACCAAATATCGACACTTACAAGATTCTCTCTTTCTTCATCCAAAGACTGAAAGGAACTGCTCTAGGATGCAGCCAATATTGGGGATTGCTAAATTATCTCCAGGTGCCTCTAATATAGAGCAGAAGGTTAAAAAAAAAAATCCACATTTAGAGCACAGGCCTTAAGTCAATACTTTCACTTACAATTAATGATCTGCCACTGTCAACAACTATATTTGGCTTTTTCCACTTTTATATGTCTGTGGTGTGCATTTGAGTATATGCTCATTTGCGTAGTGTGGACATATGTGCATGTGTATGAGAATACATATCAAGATCCAAGTTGGTGGCAAGAATTACCTTCAATCTTTCTTCTGTCTTATTAAATCAGTCCCACAATCTACTAGAAAGAATGATAAACTGAGGTCTAGCCAGGCCTACCCAATCACAATTCTCCACATTTTTATCAGTGAAAAGAGTAGCAAACACCTTTTAACAGTATCAGCTATCTTAATTGGGTTTCTATTGCTGTGATAAAATGCTAACCGAACGCAATGTGAGCTTATTTTGGCTTACAGTTTATAGTTACCATTGAGGGAAGTCAAGGCAGGAACTTGAGCAGGAACTTGGAGGCAGGAATTGAAGCAGAGACATGGAGGAGTGCTGCTTACTGGCTCGTCCCCTCTGGCTTGCTCAGCCTGCTCTTTTATACACTCCAGGACCACCTGCCCAGGGGTGGTGCCAGCTACACTGGGCTGGACCCTCAGACATCAATCAAGAAAATGGCCCACAATCTTACATCTGGGTCAGTCTTATATAGGCATTTCCTCCATCGAGTTTCCCTCTACTCACATGACCCTAGCTTATGTCAAGTTGACAGAAGAGGAGGAGCATATATACACATTCCATTTTCTACTGATCTTTATTTTAGGTTGTCAGAATGTGTGTGTGTGTGTGTGTGTGTGTGTGTATGGGAAATAATAACTTGATGCAACTAACATCTTCTGTGCTTATGAATTTTTCATTGACACATGGAAAATGCATACACAAACACATTCACAATAAGAGAAGCAGCAAGTTAAAATGAAGGAGAAACAGAAAAAGAATACGTCTTCTCAAGCCAAAAACAATAAAAGAAGCAGAGCTATTGTCACTTACAGATAGGAATGGTGGAAATAGCCAGGAGAACGGTTACTCAGAGTAAATAACAGAGAATTACAGCCGATGATGCAAGGAAGGATTTATGCCACTCCGCACACACTCTCTGTGCTCACAAACTATTTCTCCCTCTCGTCTCAGTAAAAACCTGATTTGATTTGGATAACCAGGCTCTGAACCAAGAGATATGATTTCCCCAGATTGCTTATAGCTGAGTTCAATGATTCAGTTCTGGTCAATGGGGTCGAAGCAGCACATGGAATGGGGGTGGGGCTGGGCTCGGGTCAGAGGCAGATCGCCTTCTGTAGTGAAGGAGTCTAGCAGTCAACTTAGACCTGGGGTCAGCAACGAAATCAACCATCACTAGGATATATGGAATCAACTTTGAGTCCCTCGGAGCATTGTGGCCACTAAATTTACTCTGAATTTCCTTCTACTGGACTATTTTCACACCAAAGAATAAATTTTTCTGCATTTCTGATGTTCTTGATATGTTTAAATTCTATTGAAAACCTAACTGGTTGTGGATTAGGGGACAGCTCGGTCAGTAAAGATCTTGACGCGCAACCTTGAGGGCCTGAGTTCAGATCTCCAAAACTGACATTCAGCCAAGCATTGGCTATGCATGCCTATGGTTCCAGCACTGGAAAGTAGGCAGAGGTAGGCAGAGCCCGGGAGCCTGCTGGTCAGCCAGCCTAGCTGCAAAATACAAGCTTCAGGTTCAGTGAGAGAGGCTCTGCCTCAGGCGATAAGGTGGAAAGTTACTGCGCAGGACTCTTGATATCCTCCTCCACCCACTGCTTGCATAAGCACCAGCATGCATGTGTGCATATCCAGTGCACACACACACACACACACACACACACACACACACACACAGAGAGAGAGAGAGAGAGAGAGAGAGAGACAGAGAGAAGATACTGAAGCCCTGCCTCAGGCTCACAGGATACGAATATGCAGTACTATGTAGTAAATGTTCCTTCTGCTCAATAGAAGTTTGGGAAGCGGGCTGGTGAGATGGCTCAGTGGGTAAGAGCACCCGACTGCTCTTCTGAAGGTCCGGAGTTCAAATCCCAGCAACCACATGGTGGCTCTCAACCATCTGTACCTCTTCTGGAGCATCTGAAGACAACTACAGTGTACTTACATATAATAAATAAATAAATTTAAAAAAAAAAAGAAGTTTGGGAAGCATTTGTATAAAATCTCTGAGCAAAACAGACTATGGCCATTACTTGAGAAGGAGGGAGAGGGGGAGGGGAAGGCAACTTCAGTGATTTGGATGGCCTACTAAGCCATGTTCCCATTACCTAGATTCCTGAGTGGGGGAAATAACACAGAAATTTGATCTCATTTTGAAATCAGAGAGCTAGATTATTTCCAAATGGCAAGTTTCATGATAAGTTCAAAGTACAAAATAGAAACAGATTGCAGAGGTTTGAGTAAGGATGGCTTCTTAGGCTTATATACTTGAATGCCTAGTCACCAGGGAGTGACTGTATTTGAGAAGGATTTGGAGATGTGGCAGTGTTGGAGGAGGTATGGCCCTGTTGGAGGAACTGTGTCACCATGGGTAGGCTGCAAGATTTTAAAATCTCACACCAAGTCCAGTGTTTCCTCTTCCTGCTGCCTTCAGACAGGGATGTAGAACTCTCAGCTAACTCTCCAGCACCATGTCTGCCTGCAAGCTCCACACCATGATGATAATGGACTAAACCTCTGAACCTGTAAGCCAGCCCCAATTCGTTTTCCTTTATAAGAGTCGCTGTAGCCACGGTATCTCGTCACAGCAACAGTAACCCTTTGACACAAATGTAGTGTTTTTATAAAAGGTTTTACATTTTAACTTTGGTAGTTTTGTTTTTAGTTTGTGCAGATAGGTGTTGCCTGCATGTGTGTTCCTGGAACCTCTGGAGGTCAGAAGGTGTTGGAGTCCCAGGGAAATGATGTTAGAGATGCTTGTGAGCTGCCTTGTAGGTGCTGGGAATTGAACCCGGGTCATCCGGAAGACCCAGTACTCTTAACCACTGAACCATCTCTCCAGTCCAACTTTGGTATTTCTTAAGTACAATTCAAAATGAAGGAGACTACTATTCCCACCTGGTGAGAAGACTGAATTCCAGAGACAGCCACCACCATGGACAGTTTGTTACACTAGTACTTTTAGTCTCATTTTGGATTTGCACAAGCTCCATATCTCCTTGGGAACCATTACTTCTCTAACAAATTCTCATTTACCCCACAGCTTAACTGAAAATGCACTCCTTTGCACCATTTAAAAGTAAACCTTATTCTGTCAATGTAGATTTATTATCTGAATTTAAATTACTCTCCACAAGAAAAAAAAAAAAGATTGTCGTGAGTACATTTGATTATTTAAAAGAACAGTTGCTTTTAATCAATTAATTTTGGGTAATTTTCAAATAACTCCTACAACTTTTTATGAAATATACTTAATGTACAACAGAACACCCACATCCTAACTGTGCTTCTATATCACTATGATGATCATATCTCTCACCCCCTGCCTTGATAAGGTACAGTCCCATCACCCCGAAGCTTAGAAGAGAATGCTTTCTCGAGTAGCCACACCCTGACCTATTTCACAAAGGCAACCATTTAACCATGTGCTTCTTCTTCATCTATGGACAGAGAACGGAGCTGAAGCATTGCCTGCTTCTTAAGACCGATAGGCTAGCACTAGAAAGCACAAGAGCCCCTGCTGCCTGCACGTGCGGAGTGTGCTTTCATCCTGCCTGGCACGGGACAGTGAAGAAGGAAGAAGACTGAGCTTGGGTCATTGGGCAATTCAAGGTGGTTATAATTAGCCCAAGCACAGACCTTTTGTGGATTGTTGATTTGTATTCTTCTGATGAGTTTTCTTTCTATGAGAAACGGGAACTTCCAGTTGTGCTGTGCAATGCTTAATTGCCATTGTTAACTTGGTGGAATTTAGAATTGCCTAGGTGACACACACCTCTGGGCACGAGTGGGAGGGCGCTGCTAGAGAAGATTTAACTGTGGAAGGAAGACCCTGCCCTGAATGTGGGCAGCAGTATTCCCGTGCTGGGGCCAGACTGAAAGCTAGCAGAGCACCTACTTCCATCTCTGCTTCTAGGATGTGGACACGTGTGACCGGTGGCCTCACACTCCTGCTGCCATGATGAACTTTAATCTCAAATCATGAACCAAATTAACCCCTTCCCCGATTGTTTTTCTTAGGTATTTTGTCTCAAGAGCCTGTAAAATAATGAGTGCTTCCCTCCTTGCTGTGCAAAAGAGAGAAAATATTTAGAGTGATTTGCAGTTTTTTTAAAAAATCTATTTTTAAAAAGCAAAATGAAACAAGAACCTCCTGAACTACATTAGGTGGTTACTGGGATTGAAGTCGCACATTAGATACGCTATAATTTCTGTTATGCAGTCATTTTAAAAACCTTGTCCAAAGAGATGCCTCTCATCTCTTTCCTTCCTTAAAATGTATTATTCCATCATATCCATAGCACCCTTGAGTCAGTAGTGATAAATTACATTGTCCTTCTGCTATGCCTTGGATCTGAAATGTCCTCCTCCAGCTCAGTTTTTTGTTTGGTTTGGTTTGGTTGGTTGGTTGAATTTTTCATTTGTTTGTTTGGTTGGTTGGTTCATTGGTTGGATTTTTTTTTTTTTTTTTTTTTTTTTTTAGTGTTTGCTTGTTTCTCAAGACAGTGTCTCTCTGTGTGACCCTGGCTGTCCTAGACTCGTTTTGTAGACCAGGCTGGCCTCAGACTCACAGAGATCTGCCTCCAGACAGAGTGCTGGGATTAAAGGCATTCACCACCACACCTGGCATCAGTGTGTTTGGAAGGTTTGTTCCCTAGCTAGTGGTAATTTGGGGAGGCTGTGAGGTTGGTGTCTGCCTGGCAGAAGTGGATGAACAGGACTGTCCCTTTGAAGGTTACAGACTTATCCTTATTTGGACATCACTGTCTGCCTCTCTATCCACCAGAATCACAACAGCCTCTAGGACAAGCTCCCGTCGCCCCACTCTGAGCTGTGCTGCCTTAGCTACCCTGCCATGATGGACAGAATCCCTGAGCCAAAGTGGCTCTTCCCTCCCCAGACTTGCTTCTGTCATAGCAGTGCAAAGGGATCCACTGCACCCTCCAAGAAGGATGGCAAAGGCACCTTGAGGTCTCTGTGCTCTGCAGTGTGGTTGACCGTGAGGAAGCACGGGTTGATCATACGCCTAAACAACTCAACTCCACAATACAACAGCAAGACTGATGGCCAACCGGGCAGTCCCTGGTTAGCCCTACCCAGCACAATCTCATCTTAGACAGTCATTCTCCTCTAACTACAGTCCATGCTTCCTGACAGCCGACAAGGTCAGAGCTCTGTTTGGGGGTGTATCTCTACATATTTGGGGGCCAGCTCTTTGATGAGGTTCACGTAGTCGCTTTTCTCCGCACACGCCCTGCACTCTTCCCCCCAGCTCTGAAGGATCTGCTTCAGCTCTCCCACTCTCATCTTCCACAGGTCCACCGACGCCAAGTCCAGCTTCTTCTCTAAATGCCAAAATAGAACACACAGTTGAACAACAAAACCAAAATCTCATAAAACTCCATTCCCGTTCAGTGTGAGACAACTCCCCTTCTCATGGGGACCAAGACATAGCCAATGAGAATGTGATATAACCAGTCAGCCTGGTTCTCAGTAGTTGAACGCTACTGACCACAGACCAACAATATTCAGGGATGGAAATGCCAAATCTGTGTTAAGCACAGACAGAGGTTTTTCTCTTTTCTTTATCTTTTTGTCACAAACCCCTAAACAACACAGTATAACAACCATTTGCTGGCTGGCAAGATGGCTCAGTGGATGAAGGTACTTGCTACCAAGCCCAAGGATTCTTAGTTGAATCCCCAGTGATTCCACACACTGGAAAGAGGGAACTGACTCCCACAAATTGTTCCCTGACCTTCACATGTATGCTGCGGCACAAATGCACTCACATATATATACATGCACAGGAGTGTGGGCATACATGTGCATGTGCACACACACACACACACACACACACACACACAAAATGTGTAATGGAAAACTATTTACATAACATTTACATCATATGATATAATGATAGCTATCTGGGGATGATTTACAGTTCAGAAGAGGATGTGTGGGAATTCTACGCAAATTTTATGGCATTTTATATTAGGAACTTGACCACCTGAGACTTTTGTTATCTTCAACTGTATAAAGCCACTAGGACAATCTGCCTCCAGCCATCCCTCTAAAGGGCTATTCAGGCTTTAACAAAAGGGGCTGGATGCTTTGCAGAGTTCTCAAATCTGAAACAAACTTAAATTCTTCTCCAAAGGTCGAAGATAGAAATTTATAAACAAAAGCCAGTGTCTTTGGCAGGGTCTTCATGGTGGCTAACAAAAAGACATAGGTCATAACTAACCAGCAGGTTATAGTCCAGTTTTAAGAGAAAATACATCTTTAACAATGTGTATGTACATTATAGAGGCTCCGTACATAATAAGGTGAAGAAATCAGAGCTGGAGAGTTGGCTCTATGGTTAAGAGCATGTACTGCTCTTGCAGAGGCACCGAATCAGAGCCAGCACCCACATCAAGCAGTTCATAACCACCTACAACTCCAGCTGCAGGGAGTCCAACAATAAGCTGAAAAGAATTTATAGCTATTGATATATCCAAGAGAAAAATAGCTTCAAGTAAGTGACAGCAATTTCTTTGGTATTTTTCTAGGGGGAAAAAATGGCATCTGGCACTAAATTTGAAAAGGGGAGTGCCACAATACTCTTCTAAGTACAAGAAGGAAGTCAAAACAAAAATAAAAAAATTAGTTTATGGCTTCCAAAGGTTCCCTGATGACCAGTGTTTCCATGTACAAATAAGTATTAATTTCCTTTATAATATCCGATATGTTTTCTATCATTTAAGGAGCCATGTGAGGTAAATCCACCACATGTACACGTCTTTGTTGAATGAAAGACTCAGCACACAGTTTCCTCTCTGTGTGCATGGTTTGTATGGACTCAGGACATCTTTACTCAGCTCCTTTGAAACCTATAAAAAAGGGCATTTAAACCAGGCAGTGGTGGCGCATGCCTTTAATCTCAGCACTTGGGAGGCAGAGGCAGGAGGATTTCTGAGTTCGAGGCCAGCCTGGTGTACAGAGTGAGTTCCAGGACAGCCAGGGCTATACAGAGAAACCCTGTCTCAAAAAACCAACCCCCCCCCCCAAAAAAAGGGGGTGGGGCATTTACCCACAATCACTACCCTGGAAGTCAGGGCCTGTGCTGGGCAAACAAAGACCTAGGTTGTTGCTGGGACCTTTCAACCTTAGCCTGTTTCACATCTGCTGTGTAGCTGTCCTCATTACAAGGTTGTGGTGAAATGAGCCAAAATGATTCCTTAGGTCATTTACAATAATACAGTGTGTGTGTGTGTGTGTGTGTGAGAGAGAGAGAGAGAGAGAGAGAGAGAGAGAGAGAGAGAGAGAGAGAGAACAAAAACTTACGTCTTAGAGCAATTTCAGGCATGAAGGAGATAGCTGAGGGAAAGTTTCCCAGCCTTTAGTCACCCTGATTCCACGTACGCAAGAGGCTGGCCCAGATACAACCCTTCAGTGTAAGAATAGATTTAACCATGGGAAATTTATAAGGCCAAGGACAGAGCGTTAAATAGGACATCACCTTCTTTCCTTACTGATTATTTTAGGCACCTCTGATAAGCTATGTCACTGGGCAAAGCCTGATTGATGGAAAAGCCCAGCTCCTAAAAGAGACACCTAGCAGAAGGGTAAACTAGCCTAGGAGGGAAACCAAGTCACATCATGACTTCAAAGTCCTGCTGCCATTGGGCAGATGTGCCATTGAGTCTTTGTAGCTCACTGAGAGGACCTCCATGATTCATTTTCGGAAAACTTCCAGACACTCACGATTGACATCACCTTAGTAAATTAGGAACTTAAGCTTTAGGCTGGGGGTTCCAACTTAATGTTGATTATCCATTATTATCCAGTAGTTACTATCAGGTCGTATTAGTTTATGCATTTCCCTTCCTTTATAGGAGCTCAGGTGACAGGAAAACACCAGCCTAGCAATCCATCCGTGTATGGGGAAACCCCTTCCCTCTAATGCTGGCTCTGTAGAGAACATGGCCCAGGGTTTCAAAGCTTGACAACACATGGGACATTCTGGGAAAGACAGTTGGGTCTCTCGTACCGTATTTCAGCTCACAGATCTGGCTGTCCATCTTCTTCAGCTTCTCACAAATCTTCACCGTGGGTATGTGGACACTCATGGGACGAGTGACTTCACCTAGGATCTTGGTGGCCGCGTCTGTGGTGGCCCCTAGATAATAGCACTGGGAAGAGAATGGTAGGAAATGCGGGGCTGGTGAGACGATCTGAGGGCATAGGCGCCTGCCGCCAAGACCTACAACTTTAGCGTGACCCCTGAGACCCACATGGAAGAAGGTGAGCACCGACTCTGGCAAGTTGTCCTCTGACCGCTCTGTGCACGCCATGCGCATGCGCACAAAATAAGTAAGTGGAATGCGGTTAAGACAGTGTTCTTGACAGTGAATAAAAAAGCAAGCAAAACAGTATAAAACAGTATAAAGGAGAAGGGAGGAAGAGGTTGCCCTTGTTCCCATAGACCAGATATTTAATTTTAGCCCCAGCAGGCTGAGGCTCCGCCAGACCCATGTCTCCAGCCTTGTCATCAGGCTAACTAGATGCGCTTGTCTCTCATCATCATGGGGATTATCAGGTGCATCTAACTAGCCTGATGACAAGGCTGGAGTCATTGGTCTTCTGGTGCTTCAGCCAGACAGAGTCCAGTGGCACACTTTAGGCAAAAAAAGAACTGGACTGGTCCCTGAGGGATAGCTCAGTGGCAAAACATATGCATCAGCATGAACAAGGTTATGGGTCCAAAACCAAGATGGAACAAAAGAGGATTTGATTTAAAATTGTCTTTATGGGGGGAGGGGATAGGGGATTTTCAGAGGAGAAACTAGAAAAGGGGATAATATTTGAAGTGTAAATAAAGGAAATATCTAATAAAAATATATGTTACAAAAAAACCAAAAAATTAAAAGTCAAATTCAAAAAACAAGACATTGTCTGTATTAATATAGAAATATTGAAATAAGACATACATTAAATTCAGGAAACATAATCTTAAAAAGAAAATATAAAAGCTTCAATCATTCCATGTAAATGATACTGAGATGATTGATGGGTTCTAGTAAGTGTCTTGGTAGCAGAAGCAAAAGCCTACCCATTCACGCAATAGTTAATCCTCGTCAGCTTGATGATTCTGTTTAAGGAAGTGTGAAATTGCTTGCGCGTGGTTTGCTTAGAAAGGAAAACCGGACAACTCATAATAAGAATCCACAGTGAATGGAAAAAGAAATAAAACAGGAAGGACATGGCTGCTCCAAGGTGCGATGTAAGAGAAGGTTTACTGTAAAAGGGAGAACATGGACAGGGGTAGGGACGTCATCTGGGAGAGTCCAGAGTAGATGAGACTCTGAGTCAGGTGTGGGGGGTGGGCAGAAAGGGGAGCAGCCAGAATGCGCAAAAGAGGAGAGAACCAAAACTGCTGGATTATATAAGGAAGGACATCTGGAGAAAGGGCAACCCAGACCAGGGATGGAGAGGGACAGGGGTGGGGTGTGCCAGCCAGGAGGACCCTATAACAGGCAGGGACTGAGGAATACTGGGAGAACCTGGCAGCCAGGTCTGCTTTGATTTGTTAAATAGGCATCTCAGCCATTTGTCTCAGGGTTTGAGACTTAACACATAGGACCTTGTTTTCCAGAATTGGCTTCTGCTTGCCGTCTAAAACAGGCGTGTTCAAAGCAAGCATGGAAGGGGGAAAGCATCAACTCCAAGTGCAAAGGGAAACTATTAGTAGTTTTCTTGAAGCACAACGAAAAAGTGGAAAATGAAATGTATCATACCAGGCGGTTTTCTTTTCCTTTGGCATCCGAGCAAAAGCTGAGCAGCTCTTTCTCTATGGTTTCTGCAGAAAAGTCTACGCCTCTGCTTAGCAAGGAGTTGTAGAATCGGTCTAAGAATTCTTTACATACTAAAGGAAGAGAGACATGAGTCTGTTACACATTCTACCTCGACCACATTTGTGCCCATAACTCACCCACTGCATGGGAAAAAAAAATACAGCGATAATTCAGGAGAGGTGGCTCAGCAATTAAGAGCGCACGCTGCTCTTACAGAGGACCCAGGTTCAGCTCCCAGCACCTACAGCTTACAAAGCATATGTAACTTCAGCTCTAAGGATCTGACGCCCTCTTTCGGCCTCCATTGGCACCAGGCACACATGTGGTACAAATGCATACATTCAGGCAAACGCTTATATGCGTAAGATCAGAATAAAAAAATTAAAATATATAGATATGATTCAATGCAGTGTCACCATGGATTCAAACCCTAAGCATTATTTGGGGTTCTTTCCCTAAAGCCATCAATGCCCTAGGCATTTAATATGTGCTTACAGAATCCACCAGTCAGTCTTTAGAACTAAGTTTCACCTAAAATGAAAACCTTTGTATAAACATTGGCAGAGCCTAAGAAATAAGATAGCTTTTGTATAGAATATGGTCTTGGGTACACCTTTGCTTCAGACCTAGAGAAAAATCTGAATAACTACAATGCCTTGAATGAAGCTCTTTCTCGTGCACAAGTATTATGTTCCACCATCATGAGACTAGGTTTGTTGGGAACCTAATCTGTTGGGTTTTTTAAAAAACCATACTTTATGCATATCAGTAGTTAAATCCTAACTTGAAGAACCATAGTCAGTCCCAATTCTTTTTGAGGAAAAAAGGACTCAGAATAGGCACAACACGAGCAACCACCATGTCAGCATTTGGCAGGAGCTGGCAGGAGCTGGCAGGAGCTGGCTCTGATGCAAGCATTTCATATATTTTGACTCATTCAAGTTTCACAACAAAGCTATGATATAGATACTTTATTATCTTCTCTTTACAGATACAGAGACTGAGCCAAAGAAACATCACCTGACCTGCAGGGTCAGTGGTAGAGAGAGGACTCGATCCTCTGTGGCCCCTGGTCCACGTTCTCCCCTACTGTGGAAGGAAGAATGAATCTTTTCTTCTTTGAGTTTTAGTCGGGAATTTTGTCACCGCAAGGAGTGACATCAGTAATGCACACATCCTCTCTCCTGACCTGGAAATCCAATGAACGTATGTTGGAGTTTTCTTTATCTTTATTATCTCTTTCCCATCTTTTCCCTTCATCTCTCGGTGATACATTCTTGGCCATCTTTTGATTTATAATGGGATGTAGCCTCATTGTAAGCTAAAGACTAACACAAACCCTCAGGTGTGCACACATACACATGCACATTAATATATTGGTTCTGTTTTATGAAGAATTCTGGCTAATGCATAATTCAAGTAGAAATGGTGAGGAAACCTCTCATTACAGCCATGCATCTCCTAATAATAGGGACGCCATCTGAGTTATATTGCTAGGTGACTTTGTTGTGGGAACATCAAAGGGGTTACTTACAGAAACTTAGATGCTACCGCCTGCTATACATACCTTGCTCATATTGTACAGTGTATTGCTCCAAGTCTACAAGCTTGGTAGGTATGTTCAGTCTTTTGGCATTATAACACTACATTATCATCTACAAAGTTTATGCTTAAGAGTCATGTCATTGGGTTACAAGAAATAAAAAAAAATCTTACAATGTCCCATGATCTTGTGTCGAATTACATCCATAGCTATCCCGAGCCATACGCAGCCTGCAGCTACAAGGTGATCACGCCTGTGTGTGGAACATGTTACCATTCTGAGGGCTGTGGGTAAGCTTCACTGAACTTTAGGTATGTAAACGTAAGAGAGTTGCAGTAAAAAGATAATATTAATCATCGGGGCTGGACCGCCGGCTCAGTGGGTAGAAGCACTTGCTGCTCCTCCAAGTTCAGTTCCCATCACTCCTGCCCGGTGGCTCTCAACCACTGGAAACTCCAGTTTCAGGGGATCAAGCGCCCTCTTCTGGCCTCTGAAAGTCCCTGCACATGTGTATCATACATACCAAACAGAGACACAACATAAATAAGGATAAACCTTCAAACAAGAGTTTTAAAATAAAACAGTGTGCCTGCATATGGCCCTTACTATGAATGGAGCCCATAGACTTAGGAGCTGAGCTGGAGGAGCCAACATGAAGGCCGAGAGCATAGTTCACACTGAGGAAGACACTACAGGCTGCGATCACTTATAGACTGAGATTTTTGGAAAAAAAAATAGCTTATTTCTTCCATGATAAATGAACTTTAGCTTACTATAAGTTTTCCACCATATAGATAGTTTAAATTTTTTAAAAACCTGTTTGACTGTCTTGTTAGGACACTTAACTTGAGACACGAACATACTGCTGTGCACCTTTCTTCTTTAAACCTTTATTCTTTAGGTTGCTAATCTATTTACTTTTAAGAACTTGTTTGTAAAAGAACTAAGGCACAAAACCATGTGTTTGCCTAAGCCCACACAAGTCCAGATGACGGTACCATTGCCCCCCACCTTATCCCACTACGACCCTTTCAGAGGCAACAGCACACATGGATTGGGCTTGTGTAGTAGAATTCCTTTTTTTTCTGGGATACTTGGGTTGTTCTTTTATTTTTGCTTTGAGACAGGATCTCCCTGTGGAGAACAGGCTGGCCTCGAACCCACAGAGAGCAGCCTGCCTTTGCCTCCTGGGTGACAGAATTAAAGGTCTGAAGCATGATGTCCCTCTCCTCCGGAATATTTTCTAAAGCGCCTGCCTGAAGCCAGTTGACACTTACTTTTCTTTTGAATTAAGAAGAATTCAAGCAATGATTGTTGAAGGTAAACATTAAGTAGTGTGCTCTACATGTTATATTGCTGTCGTTCTTTTTTTTTTTTTTTTTTTTTTTTTTTTTTTACAGGTTCGGGATTTTTAAAGGATTTTTAAGGTTTTTAGGGTCTTTTAGGGTTTGTG